>NW_026129217.1:7088796-7182532 GCF_022985175.1 Labeo rohita
ATGAAATAACAATGGAAAAAAAAAGTTGGCTTCATTTTATTTTTAATGGTCTCTTTAACACATTCTGTTGACTATAAGTAATGTTGCACCTACATATCAATTAACTCTCACTGGAGTGTTAGTAGCGTATTAGTAGAGTGTTGGGTTAGATTAAGTTGACATATAATTGCAAAACTACTTATAGTCAGTAGAATGTCTGTTAGAGCAGATAACAACACAACCTTTACGACAGTTAAAACCAAAAACCATGGTTACTATAGTTAAACCACGGTAACCACAAATTAACCATGGTTTTGCTACACTAACCACAGATTAACCATGAAATTTGTAGTGAAATTATGATTGTAAATTAATCTGCCATGAAAACATGGTTAATTTTGGTAAGAGAAAAATATGACTCGTGATAATGCAATAACGTTCAGTATTAGAACTTTTTTCTGTAAAGATGTTGTCATGATGTGTTTATTATTTTACTAATTTTGACATTTAGGCAATTTAGACAATATTGTTTTATTAAATCTATAGTATTTAAGTAATTTTAAGATAAAACAACACACGGTCATAATGTGATCCTTTAAATTGACCTAAAATAAACTTAAGTTTCCCAGCCTTAGTGGTTGTTCAGCCTTGATACATTTATTAGCTAACACATTTTTAAATGTAAGTTATTTTGTATTTATGTGTCAAAATGATGTGAGGTCCAGTTACCAGTGTGACACTAAAACAGACAGTAGTAATGGGTACATTTTTACTTAAGTTAAAGTAAATAAGTATAAGCTCTGACATGTACTTAAGTAAAAAAAAAAAAAAAAGTGCAGTCAGTACTTCTACTTTTATCAGAGTATTTTTAAACACGAGTAGCTGTACTTCTTCTTAAGTAAAGGATGTGTGTACTTTTGCCATCTCTGTCTGACACCTGAGAAAGACCTTCAATATAAACATTATTATTGTCTGCCTTGTGTGGAAGCTCACTGCTATTCAGTTCTTCATAAAATTCTCCTCCTCTCTTACGAATCTCTCAGAGTGATTGGATAAACCTTAAAAAAAATTAAGATATATGCCTATACATCCTATGTTCTGGAAACGAGATCTGATCATTGTGCTATCAGGTCTAAAATTACAGCCAATTCTTTGTTTTCAAATTCCAATAAGCTGTTGATTTTGTTCAATTTGAATAGATTCTTGAAGTTTCTTTATGTCTTATTCTAAAGTCTTTAGAGAGGAAGAAAAACAAGTCGTGTAGCCTCACATCATATCTTTCACAGTCAGAACTAATGTAGGCCAAAATGCTGGTGAAGCAAAATGTTTACAATGCTGGTTTGTCATAAAAGCAAGACATCATTGCAAAATAAAGAATACTAGCCTAATTTTTGCCGTCTCGTTTCCATTACGGGAACTTTGGATTGTGTTTTGCTAATCGGTCAATGATTTGAGTGGAATATTTAGTGCATAGGCCTATATATTCTTTTTTATGTAAGCCTATGATTTTATTCTGTTTTCTTCATTCACAGAAGTGCTGCAGGTGCATGTGATCTGTTGAATCCATCTTGAAAAAAAAAAACCATTGCAACTTATTTATGATGAGTTCACAGCTGAGCGTGGGCATTTCACTCGCTGGATGCGTCAGCTCACATTTGCATAGGCTGTACTACTTGAATTTGCGATTGGTTGACAGCAAATTTCAAATATTAAATGGAACAATAACATAACGTTATTAACCAGTAATGGCCATTTCAAATTTTCGATTGTGTTCAGAACTATAAAATTTGATTTTGTTTTTGTTCCTGTCAAAATTTAATTCTCAGTTTTTTCGGTTCAGATTCCCGCCTGCAAGGATTGGAAATCAGTCTTCTTGTTTCTAAAATCTTCTAAAAATTTCAAATATCTCTAAATCCCAAATCAGTTAATAGACTGTCATCATTCTGAAAATCAAGATGGCAGCCACAGTGCTTGGCTCCAGTTGTTTTAGTGTTTTTGTTAGTTTTTCCTGTTTTTTGTTTCTCAAACACGATCAGTTTTACCAGGGATGAACTGCTGAACATTTGGCAGAACACACCACAAAATCTTCTACCGGTTTTCGATTATTCGGACATTTGGCTGAATGTTGAAATTGGCAGAGCTGCTGCGCTGATTAAACGCTTGCAGACGGGGGACGTGAGCCAGTAGCTCATTATGCTTGGACAAACTCCTTATGCTCTCATGGACAAATTAGATTTTTTCAAACTCTGCTGCTCTGTGTTTCATGGAGACCTGGCTGAATGACGCAATACAGGACAGAGCGTTACATCTGCAGGGCTTTCAGCTGTTTAGAGCAGATCACAACAGAATGAACAGGAAAATTGCGTGGTGGCGTGACATGCTTCTACATCAATGAAAGGTGGCATACAGATATAACAGCGTTAAAGAATATGTGCTGTTCTGATCTAGAAGTTATTTTCATTAACTGACATTATTTTCATTAAGCCATTCTATTCACCTCGAGAGTTTTGTTTGTTCATTCTCGTGAGTGTTTACATTCCTCTGCAAACGCATGTGAGCCTGGCTTTACAGAAACTCACTGATCAGATCACAGACACAGAACAACAACACCCGGACTCTGTTTTAATCATTCTCTGACACTTTAATAAAGCTCACGTTAACTGCCAAAATACAGACAGCATATGTCCCAACAGAGATAGTAATATATTGGATCACTGTTACACCTCAGTTAAGGATGCATATCACTCCGTCCCACGGGCAGCTTTGGGGCTCTCTGATCACTGTTTGGTTTATCTTATACCAACCTACAGGCAGAAACTGAAATCAGCTAAACCTGTATTAGGCACTGTAAAAAGATGGAATATTGAAGCAGAGCAGGGTTTTTCAAGCCTGTTTTGACCTCACTGATTAGAGTGTTTTTGAAGCTGCTGCAAACAATCTGGATGAGCTCACAGAGACTGTATCCATTATATCAGTTTCTGTGAAGATATGTGCATTCCAGAACTGTACTAAACTATGATCTGAAAAACTGACTGGAATAATAGAACAAGTTCATGACTAAAACCATAAAATCTATCCAATCTTGCTAAAGACAACATATTATTGTATGAATGAACCCATGTATACTGCCTCTGTGTCTTATGAAAATTTCTCCAAATATCTACTAGATCACGCATTTCTATTAATTGATCTTTTTCGAGAAGCCATATGAGGCTCAACATGATTCCTATCAGAGGCATTTTTTTTTAGCACAGTTAAAATCCCCTCCTATTAAGAACAAATCTTCAGTGTTACAATCACTTAGTGCTACATAATATATTTGAAAAACATTTTTTTAAACTGCATTCGTGGGAACATAGCCACACACAAAACACATAAAACTGGTTTTGAAATTGAGGCCTTATCTTTAAAAATCTTTCTTTTAATTTTTTTTTTTCTACTTGGTATGAAACTAGAATAGAGTTCTTTAAGAAAAAAATAGCAACACCCCCACTTAGAGATGATTTATGACTACAAATAGATAACTCATCAAATTCACTTGCCTAATCAGCTTGCCTAATTAATGTTTCTTGTGCAAACAAAATATAAATTTTTTCTTGATTAGATCATATAATTCAAACTATTCCTTCCCTTCTCATGCTCCAGTCAAACTGAAAGGAGCAATATGAAATTCTCTCATTAAAGAGATGAAAAGAATACACAAGAAACAGAATAAAAACTAATCTCATAAAAGTGTAATTTTAATGTTTGTTATTGGCAACATGAATGTCTAACTGGAAGTTTACTTTGGTGAGAATCTTTTTCAATCTGTAAACCTCTTGATCAGAAAAATGAACTTCACTCCTAAAGATTTTTGCTTTCTCAACAAATTGCTCTAAATCAGGAAAATACTCGGCAATGCGCACATTCCTTGCATTCTTAGTTACTCTCGAGAAGAGTTTAATGTCATCTATATTATAAGATTGATTTTCCTCATGTTACGTCCCTATGTGACGCTGAGTTGGTGTTTGTTTAATTTTGTGTGTATGAATTCTTCTCCCTGAGTTTTCCTTCTTTCTTTGCCGTTGTCCCGTCTTTCTTTTTCTCTCCCTCTTACTTTCACTTTCGCAGGTGACGTGAGGATTGGTCATCTCATCTGTCAATCAACCGGGACCAGCTGACTGGGGTGTCATGACGTGACGGGGTTGTTCCCAAAACGCACTGGCTGATGGACGTCTATCATTACTATATAAGGACAACGCCAGTGTATTAGCGCAGCCGGCCCTTTTGCGTACTCGAGCTGTGATACTCTGTTTTTCTTTGTTTTTCTTTTCTTTGTATTTGATTTTGTTTGCAGTGTGCTTTGATTGCCATGTAATGGCTTACCTATTCTGACTGTCTTGAGGCTTCAAATCCATTATGTTTGAGAGCTCTAAAGGGTGTTTCAAATATTCTGTTAGAACTGGATGGAGGTGAAGGTGTAGGTAAGTTATGTCACGTGATATACATGGTGCACACTTAGGCTGATTTTTGTTAGACACACTAGGCTAGGGATTTGTGCCACCTTTTGTATTTTTCGTTTGGTTAGTTAGAGTAGTTGAGTTACGATGTCTCCGACGTTGAAGGGTTTTTTTCTTTTTCACATTTTTCTTTGCTTAGCTTAGGATTAGATCAAAATGGGTTAGCATTTTTTTTTTTTGGTTTTGTTGTTTTCTTTCCTTTGGCACGATCCAGATTCCCCTTTATCCTCCCCAGTGCATCAAGACTGTAAAGTGGCCGGTGTGTTTTTGTTTTCTTTGTGAACGGACTTATTTTCTTTTTCCTGTAAATCATTATTTCTCTTTATTTTCACTTGTATATATATTCACTTCGGTGAGTGTAAACGGTGTCACAGTCTTTGACAATAAAACGAGTTGACTTGATTTGGTCTCCGGTTTCTGGCTACTCTCATCCACGCACGGGGCATAAGTCTGGCAATGGTCCTAACTGGTCTGATGTTCCCATTCCTAGTCCCTAGGCGGTTAAAAACTTTTGAAGGGTCGTAACACTCAACTACATTAGCTGTTGTAGGCAGCTCCTTCCTAACAGTTTGCACTAACCCCTCTTCCTAACCTGCCTTTTCAGCTGAGACAGACAAAATATTGTTCTTGTATTTTTCTTTCTTTCTCGGGCAAGCCTTCACAAGATGTCCTGTTTCACCACAACTAACTTTTTAATTATATTTTTAATGAAAGGCAGCACATTTGAAAGGACAACCTTCTTAGATGGAGTGGACAATGGTAGCACTGGAACAAACGCATTGTCAATCACAACTCCACTTTCATTTAGGTGGAAAGAATGTTGCATAATGTTCCAGCAATATTAAGCAAACTGGACATTTCCATGGTTTTAAAACATTTAAAATCACTGTTCCAGCAACTAAAACAGAACGTTTGGAAAGCGTTCTCAGAACATAACTTGGCTGGGTTGGTTTAGAAGTTTACTGTCCATCACTCGCACGTGGTCTGGCTTCATTTGTAAATGGCCCGGATTCAGTGCTAAAACTTCAATATATACTGTATCAAGAAAAGTAAGTGAACTATTTTCAATTTGTCAAGAAAAATAATCTTGTTTAGCCTTTGAATTAAGATCATTAGCAGATAATTTTGCTCGATTTAAGCAAAAACTAACAAAATTTGGATAATTTTTTTTTCAGAAAACAAGATATGAAATCTTAAGTCATATTTACCATTGTCAGGTAAATGCATCCTGATTGAAGATTTTTAGATATTTATACTAGAAAACAAGACAGATATACCAAGAAAGAAAATCATTTTTTGCAGTGTGAACCATTCTTCCTTACAGAACTACTTCAGATCACATGTCTGATGTGAATAGCTCTCGAGGTCATTCCACAACATCTTTATTGGGATGAGGTCTGGACTTGACTGGGCCACTCAAAAATGTGGATTTTATGACTCCAAAGCCATTCAGTAGCAGATTTTGAGATAATCCAATAGGATAGGATAGGATAGGATAGAATTTCAACTTCCAGGAAAAAGACTTGCTTCTCCCCCCTTTTTTCCCTTTCTTTTTAACACTCTTTCAAGCAGTGGCGTACCACACATCTTAGAGGCCTCCTCCCACTAAGAACGAGATGGGGCCCCTCCCACCAGCAGTGATGTCATGCATGAAAATTTATTGTGCACCTAAGTCTGTCCCTCCATTCACATAACATGATTTATCAGTATGAATGAATGTGGTGAATTATCATTGCATTGACGCATTTGACGTTATTATTGAATAGTGTATACAGTCTATATTATGTGTGTATTTGATATTGCTTTTCAGTCACACTGAAATCCCTGCAGAAACAAATATATTTAGTCTATGAACGTGGAGGCCGCTACTTTGATTTGAGTGTTATTTTAGCAATAGCAGGAGGATTCCTCAACAATAAAAATACACAAATATCTGTTATAGGCCACTGTCTGCATTTTATTTAATAGTAAGCTCAATAAAATCATTGGGCCTCATTCATGAAATACGAGCAGAATGAGTTTTTGTTTAAATCGTTCATAAAGTAATCTGATGTTCTGATTTAAATTTTCGAATTCATGAAAATGTTCGTATTTTCAAAATGTTAGTTGGCACGAAAAAAATGTACACCTGCTCCCTTCCATGTGTAAATGGTGTGTAAAATGTTCTGTGTTCTTTCTGGCAAACTGGTGAGACTGAATTTTGATGCACTACCATAATAATTACAAGTTAATTTGCGCTTGCCCTCTTTCGGATGTTTATTTTATTTTATTTTTTTTGTAGCTGTATTGATAACTTTAACATGCAGCACTCCTCACTGTTACTATTTACCCAGCCATATTGAGGAGGGGCGGGACAAATACCGACCAACCATCCTACTTGTACAGCGACTGCCTACAACAATAAAAAAGCAAATAGTACTGTTTACTGCTTTTTTTATATCAAGTAAAATTCTTTAAAATGAGATACTACTGATACCTTGCCACTGTGGACAGCCTATTCCAAATCATAGCAACTAAAGTGTCTCAGCTGGAAAACGCCAAAGCTTTCGGGAAGGTCTGTTTTCCACGCAAATTACAAGTTTCATGAATGAGGCTCGTTGTATGCCAGCACGTTTTAGTTCAAACACTGTCCTATACATATGACTCGCTAATGCTTTAAAAAAAAAAAAAAAACAAGGAGAAAAACAAATTAAAGGAATAACTATAGCTACATTTTGATAAAAATTAACTTTCTATACATATACCAACTTTTGTAATTAGCTTATTTATTATTTTTATGAATTGACAATCACAAACACGCAAAACTCCACCAAATCTTTTGCGCTTTTGGTTTTAGTGTGCAAAGACTTTGGCTGCAGCTTAGTGTCGATGTTGCGAGCGTGTGCACCACGAGCAATCTCCCAGAAGGATGCAACACTTCAAGTTGAGTGAGTTCGCAACCTGAGTGGGCAGGGCACACCCTGTGCCTGGTAAGCCAGGGTGATGGCAGCCACTATCCAGTGGGCCATCCTCTGCTTGGAGATGGCATTGCCCTTCTGCTGGCCTCTGTGAAAGACAAAGACCTGATCTGAGGTCCTGAAGCTTTGTGTCCGGTCTACGTACCATCTTAGGGCTCAGACAGGACAAGCAAAGCTAGGGCTGGGTCTGCCTCCTCTGGGGGCAGCGCTTGCAGGCTCACCACCTGGTCCCTAAAGGGAGTGGTGGGAACCTTGGGCACGTAGCCGAGCCGGGGCCTCAGGGTTACCTGGGAGTCAGCCGGCCCGAACTCTAGGCACGATTCGTCTACCCTTTTTGTGAAGGCCAATGCAAGCAGGAACAGAGTTTTCATTGATAAAAACTTCAGCTAAACTGATTGCAAAGGCTCAAATGGGCCCTGCTGTAGTGCTCTGAACACTAGAGACAGGTCCCAAGAGGGTACGGAGCGGGGCCAGTGCAGAACCTGATGACCAGGTCATGCTTCCCCACCGACTTCCCCTTTATGGGGTCGTGGTGTGTAGCAATAGCAGCCACGTAGACTTTAAGGGTGGAGGGAGACAGCCTTGGCTCCAACCCTTGCTGCATTCGCCACTGTAGCTGCCATATGCCCCAGGAACCTCTGAAACTGTTTCAGTGGGACTGCCGTCCTGCTCTTGAACGTATTCAGGCAGTTCAACACCAACTGGGCATGTTCCTGCGTGAGGTGTGCCGTCTGTTTGACCGAATCCAACTCTATACCGAGAAAAAGAGATCCTTTTCGTTGGGGAGAGTTTGCTCTTTTTGCCCAAGCGGCTGAGATGTGAAAGCACCAGGTCCCTGTGTTTGCACAAGTGTACCTGAGACTATGCTAGTATGAGCTAGTCATTGAGGTAGTTGAGGATACGAATGCCCTGCTCTCTCAGGGGAACGAGGGCCCATGACCTCCGTGACTTCCATGGAGACACAGGGCGATAGGGACAGCCGAAGGGCAGGAATGACAGAAATGGTCTGTGGCACAGAAGGATGGAAGCATGAAAGTACGCGTCCTTCAGTTCGATTGCTGCAAATCTCGGGGATGGGCACACCTGAAGGTGTGCTTCCGCGTGAGCATCTTGAACGGTAGCATGTGAAAGGCCCGGTTTAAGATGTGCAGGTCCAAGATCGGTCGTAACCCACCGCTTCTTGGGTACTATGAAGTAAGGGCTGTAAAACCCCACCTTCATATCGGCTGGAGGGGCCGGCTGTATCGCATCTTTCGCCAGTAAAGTTGCGATCTCTGCACGCAAGACGGGGGTGAAGTGGACACCCCTGAACTTGGGAGTGTGCCAGGTGAACTGAATCACATAGTCGAATCTGATGGTCCGAAGGAGCCAGCAAGATGGACTTGGGAATGCTAACCAGGCCCCCAGATAGCGTACAAGTGGCACCAATGGAACCTCCGACATACCCGCAGTGGGGCAGCAAAGGCAAATGCAGGGACCTGAGTGTCTGTGTCTTGAGTGTGTGCACAACACTTACTTGGATTCGGGCAGAGGGAGCGTGAGTGGTACCTTTGATGCCACTCTCGAACTCTCTGGGAAAAACTAGGTTGCTGCTGGAAGAGGTGTTAGTGAGGCCACCAGGGGGTGCTCACCCTGTGGTATGTGGGGGTCCTAGCACCCCAGTATAGTGACGGTGACACTATACTGTCAAAAAAGCGCTGTCCTTGATGTTCTGCATCCACCAAGAGTGCCATTGCATGGCAGACTGCCTCTTCAGTTAATAAAGAGAGAGAGTCTAAATTTACCTCTGCCTTTGGGTCCTCTGTTTTTCCTGATACCTTTGATCCCACCAGTCATTAGTTACCATGGATATTTATTTAACTATCACACTTGTTAGTGCTTGAGTTCACTATCATTGTGTATAACATTTTAGTATATTGCATACACAAAACAACAATTTCGGTAACACTTTAGTATAGGAACAATTCCCATTTTTAACTAGTTTCTTATTAGCATGCGTATTATTAACATATTGGCTGTTCATTAGTACTTACAAAGCGCATTCTACATGGTCATATTCTACATCCCTAAGCCTACCCAAACTTAACAACTAACTTACTAACTATTAATAAACAGCAAATTAGGAGTTTACTGAGGAAAACGTTGTAGTTAATGGTTTGTTAATAGCAAGAATTTGAACTTAAAATAAAGTGTGACCAATATTTAGTTATGAAGTAATTAACTCAAACCTGAGTACAGACGGCTTCCATCTCTGGATCATCAATTTGGTCACAAGCTGCATATGAATCTTCTCTTCCAACTGTCTGCGTATATATAGTGTGTAATGTGAAAATGTTTTGCATTCTTATTATCACCTGACAGGTGAAAGAATTTTAGTGAGTTTTTTTTTTTTTTTTTTTGTGGTGAACTTATTTTGCTGAAGTCAACTGAAATTAAAGTTTCATTTGAGTTGTTTCTTTATTTTCATGTGAATAATTCATCTAAGTTAGTTAATGGAGTGTACAGCATGTAATGATTGTTTTAATTATATGTGAACAAAATGCCAGAAAGGTTGGGTGAAATTTTACAAAAATGTATAACTTACAAGAAATGTAGAGGAACTTGATTCGTCAAACTTCTTTTTTGACAAGTACTTTATCCTTGTTTTCTTTTCCTCATCGTCATCAAGTGTTTTTCCATCCCGTCAAGTCAGACAGGTTCTCCGGTATTGTACTTCAGGGCAAGATCTGCAGAGATAATATCCACCTGGGACCCAGGTGTAGACTTTTGTCCTCTGTAGAGGATGTATTTTAGCAAATTTCTTAGACATCGTACATGCCACATATTTATGTCTGGCTGTCCTGTACAGAGCACATCTAGGGCTTTTTGGAGATACCAAATGTTTGGAGGTTTGACCATGAAAACTCTTGAAAACAAATATGACTGGCATTTTGTAATTATTAGAAGTCTAATTTTCAAATTGTTGTCAATATCTCAAGAAAGTGTTATGGGGTTTCAAATCAGAATATGATTTTCATACATGTCTTCAGTAGAGGACACCAGGAGGAACTTTTTTTGTCCTGTCCAGTCAGATGGTTAATCCAGTTCTCCAGATATTGTACTTCAGGGCAAGATCTGTAGATGTATATATCCTGCTAGAATATACCCAGCCAACATTGATATGTGGGCCCCATATGGGTTATACCTGGGCAGCATGGGTTCCATTTGGGCATGGGCTGAAAATGGGCAATTTATGTGGGTCCCATGTGTGTTTCACAATGTGGGTCCCACATAGGTTTGAACATATGGGACCTTCATGGGATCTATGTGGGCAAAATTCTTTTACACTTAAAATACATCATAGCTTATTTGGTTAATAGCCACTTTTTAACAATGAATATAGATTTTATTGATTTGATCAATATAACTACTTTTTAAATGAAAAATACATTATTTTCTATTGTGATGAAATAGAAAAAAAGAAATGAAATATTATATTTTTGCAAACTGACATTTGGTTTTTGACCACTGAAATGTGTAAATTTTAACTATTTAATCCTGGAGCCATACTGAAATTCCAATATCTCTTGAACCGAATCTCATAGGGCATTAAAAAGATGCCACAATGATAGTGTGTTAAGACCCAATATCTAACAGGGCATTACAATATCTTTAATACTTATTAAGTTACAGGCATGCAAACTTTGGAGAAAAACCTGAAAAGTTGTGTTTCCCATTTTTGAATGGTTACCATTGGCACGTAATGCTGCAATCTTTCTGAAGTCATTTATACCCCCTGTAACTTGACTCTGAATCTAAAGATAAAACTGCCTCCCTCTACAAAATAGTGGATTACTCAACATTATACATTTTGGCTTTCAACATTATACATGTCCATCTTTTGACAGAAAAAATAAAGTAAAATCAAAAATTTGAGCAGGGGAAGTTTTTAAAATGTGGTTGATTTGACACACAATTACCTTTTAAATGAAAATGTGTAAAATTATCAATATTACAGTGTTTACCACTGCCTATGGATTCATCAAAATGCATTCTTCTTATACTTACATATTTTAGAATGGGGCCTAACATTACAAATGATCTGACAATGCACCATCCGCTTGACCAAGTAGTCCTGTTCCATTTGATTTTTAGTTTGGATTTTTTTTTTTTTTTTTTTTCACATAGTATCATATCATATCATAATATCATAATATCACATGTCATTGTTCTTGGCTGAAAACAAGCGTTTGTTTAAATGTATAACTAAAGATTTTATAAATTCGAACAAAAGGAATTCCCGCTCTGGCGCAAGGATACAGTCTCTTCTAAGCACGGCCGGTTACTACTTTTAACAGTTCACACAGACGAGTCGGAGCAGAAACAAGCAGGTAAAATGCATATTTTCTAGAAATTAGATATTATTATTCATGGTTTCAAGTATTGAGAACATTGTTTTCACTGTTTAAGTTGTTTTTAAAATAATATAGCCTTAAAAATAACAATGTTGTATTTTTTTTCCTGGCCGCGTAATCGCTAAAAATGTCTGTAAACCTTAAAGCATGTCATTTTTGTTGACGGTAAAGTGTAGTTTTATTTTTTCCTGATATTAATGAAGTAGGATTCTCAGTTATTATTTATTTTATGCTTTACTGATGCGTTTTGTGGCCGTGTAGCCGCCATTTTTTCACCTGAGGGAAAACTGAATTTCCACACAATTTATAATAATAACTGTGTTTGAATGGCAAAATACTGAGTTTTTAAATTATCTAACATAACTTGTTCTTAAAAGCGGATAAATGCTGCTTTCGAACGCCAGGCAGGGTGGATTTCAAACTGTTTTTAAGACCACCATTCTCAGTAGGTCTGTCTGTGCGCACGCTTCGAGCGTGCGTGATCACCTGAGCTGACAGCTCTTTTTCACAGCAGTCTATGTGACACCAGTGGTTAAACTGTAATTTTACGAAGCTACGACAATACTTTTTGTGGGCAAAGAAAACAAAAATAACGACTTTATTCCACAGTTTCGTCTCTACTGCGTCACTTGTGGATGCATGTTCACGAGAGTACCACAACGCATGCGTGTGGTGGCGCCGGCGCTGACCCAGACCCAGATCCGGCGTTTTTGACGTTGAGCACATGTGCCGCGCCTTGTTTACAAACGGAGAAAGACGCATGCTAGAGCAAACTGGGCAAAGTACAACATACCTATCCTAGGAAATGCAGGTAATTTGAACCATCTGTTTAAAATTTTCCAAACGGTAGTCTTGTGTTCCTAAATGTATTTTTTTTTGTTGTTGTTGTTTTTTTACAGACACATGCTGCAGCAAAAGCTAAACTTAGCAGGGCAGAGGATTCCTCAGATTTACAAACTGACACTGAAGTGCCAATGAAGCGCAAAAGATTGTAAGTTAAAACTTGTTTTCTCTAAGTGATGCTGTTTGGGGTTAGGAGCTATACTATACCAAAAATATTTTTTATTTTGTTTGTGGGTGACATTTTAGATAACAGTAAAATTTCACAATTCTAATTTTTTTTATATAAATAATAATACATGCAATAAAATTCATGCTCTTCAGACAGTCGTTTCACGCTCTGTGTGAAAGCACATTCGTCAGCGATTCATGTCGCTTTTTCGCATCGCGCCCAGTGTGAAATGGCCTTAAATCTGTAGATATTTCGTAGTTCTGTTCATATCTTGCTCAAGCTTGTTAGCGAGACATAAAGCATCGGTTTGTTAATATTTGGCTTGTTATTCTTATTTGTACAGCAGTAAATATTAACAAATATGGGTAACACTATTTTACAGTGTTCATGTTACATTTTACATGTACTTATTATAGAAATACATTGTGTATTAATTTATGCAACTAATCTAAACCAATCTCTAATCCAGACCCTAAAGGTATAGTTCACCCCATGAAAACGGTCATCATATACTTAGCCTCATGTCAGCACAAACCCATAAGAAATTCATTCCAGTGGAGGGACATAAATCTCTCACATTTCATTAAAAATATCGTGTGTTTAGAAGACGAACAAGTTTTATGGGTTTGGAAAAACATGAGGGTGAGAGTTCTCATTTTGAGATGAACTAACCTTTTAACCCTATAGTAACTAAATGTTAAATAATAATAATAATGAGTACATAAAGGTACTCATAAATTGTAAATAATAAAATAAATTGTAACTGAAGTATATTTCTGGACGTTTCAGATGATTATATGTAAACTTTTGTTTTTATAGGTGGACTGAAGAAGAATGCAATGACCAAGACTGTGAACCAGAAAGACATCAAAATGGTTCACAGGAGTTAGAGACGGGACAGAAGAGAGCAATCAGGTCACAGCAGTCTTCAGGACTGTGATCAACTTTGTGTGTCCATCTGTACAAAATGTGTTGAAACCAAGTATTTTATTACTGTATTACTGTATTACTGTAAGTTTAACAGGGTTTTTTTGTGTGTTGTATGTTGTCAATGAGGTTTTAAAAGGGATATTTCACATAAAATTTAAAAAATGTATTCTATCTGTTCTATTGATTTAAACCAAGGGTGTCAAACTCTGATTCTGGAGGGCCACAGCCCTGCAGAATTTAGCTCCAACCCTTATTAAAAGTACCTCATCCAGCTAATCAAGTCATTCAGGCTTATTTGAAAACTAGGTGGTATGTGTGTTGGAACAGGGTTGGAACTAAAATCTGCAGGACTGTGGCCCTCCAGAAGTTAGACATCCCTGCTTTAAACCCAAAAGACTTTCATTCGTTTCTGAAACACAAATTATGCTTTCAAGGAAATTGACATTTTTGTCTCTCCATTGAAATTCTATTTATGACTTAGATGACTTGAATTAAAAAAAAAAAAAAAAAAAACTCTCTATATATGGATTTTTTTTTGTTTGTTTGTTTTTTTGATAACTTTTTTTTTATAACTGTTTTTAAGTGTCAGAAGTTTGGGTGAACAGACTTTCAAAGAAGGGACAGAAAATTCCCAGGTTTCAATAAAAATGTCTTTGTGTTCCACAAATGAATTACTTTCTTATGAGTTTTGAGTAAGGTGTGTAATGACAGTGTTTTCATTTCTTGACTGTTGATTTATTTATTTATTTTTAATTAAATGTTAAAAACCAGCTGTTGGGATAGTATCACCCTGTTTTAAACTTTGCACTTTACAAAAACTTAGTTTTATTGAAAATGTCTGAATGATAATAAAGTATTTGAAATACTGAACTTTTACATTTTAATTTCTGATTTATTTTTTTTTAAATGGCAACTTTCATGTTATGTAAATTTTGTAGATGAATGAACAGAACAGTTTGAATGGCTTCAAACTGGGACCAATATGGGTCTTAAGTATATTGCCCAGTTGGGGCCCATCCAGGTTCTATATGAGATTTATATGGGCTAATTCATATAGGGCCCAAGTGGAACCCGTGGACAAACCTATCTTGGCCCCATATTGGCCCCACCTTGGATTGTTGGCTGGGTTATAAGCGGGACCAATATGGGTCTTGTATGGGTTGCCCAGTTGGGCCCCACATTAGCCCCATTCAGGCCCCATATGAGATTCATATAGGCTAATTCAGATGGGGCCCACATGGAACCCATGGACAAACCCATGTAGGGCCCATATTTACAGCCCATGTGGGCCCCATGATAGAATGTTGGCTGGGTATATACTTTCCAGAATGTAACTTTTCTACGTGGCTCATCTCTTCTTAGATTTTAAAAATCAATAGGGTCATTTTCTGTCAAATCAACCAAATTTCAGAAACTTCCCAGGCTTCAATTTATTTATTTTTCTGATGAAAGATAGCAATAAATGCCAAAACGTGAAATGCCACTGGATAAATATTTACAGAGTAATCTATTATTTAATAGAAGAAGGAAGTTGGCAGAGCCAGATGTCTCCAGGGTGGCACCAGAAAATTTAATTTGTTCTACATTTATTCTTTATCATTGTTCTTTACATTTATTCATTTAGCAGACGCTTTTAACCAAAGCTACTTACAATTGTGTGTGTACAATTGATGTGTCTGTTCCAAACAAGCAATTACAAATTACAATAATAATTTAACTTCTCAATAATTATGTCATGTAATTTGTGTGCTTAACTGGTCACACTTCATTTTAAGGTCCAGTTCTCACTAAGTACATGGCGCAGCACACGGCATCTGCACATGGCAGCCACAATGGTTAGCTCTTCAGTTGTTTTAGTGTTGTGTTGTGTTAGTTTTTCCTGTTTCTTGTTTTGCAAACATGCTCAGTTTTACCAGGGAAGAACTTACCCTAACAGCACACATACATCGTGCCGATGTCGGCCCGATTTACAAAATTCCATCGGCACGATGTCGCTCAGGGAGCGTTTGCTAATCGAAGAAGATATCGCCGCAATGTTGACATTTGATTGCAAATGCTTTCGGCCGATGCAGCCGTAAATCCCGGCTGCTCTGCATGTGCAATCACTGGCGTTTTGCTCATCGTTATTCTAGGACCACCCGTGGCAGCAGCCGCTGGTTTATAATAAAACACACACCACTCTCAAAAACAGTTGCAAATTTATTAATATTTTCAGTAAACATATTAAACATACAAATACATTTACATTTATCAGATGCTTTTATCAAAAGTGACATACAAATGAGAAGCATTCCATTCATTTTGTACTCTTTCAAAGATTAACCATGGTTTTACCAGAGCATCTGCAGTATAACCATAGTAAAAACAAAATCAACCATATTTTTACTACAATACCAATGGTTTAACTGACTGTTGCAGTAAAACCATAGTAAGTACAAATTTTACCATGACGTGAAAACTATGGTTACTATAGTCATGGTTACCACAGTTTTACTGTAGTATTACTACAATATAACTATAGTAGAACCATGGCATCAAAACTTTGGTATGAACCAAAAAACAAAAACAAAAAACTAAACTTGGTTACTACACTTATGGTTACTATAGTTTTATTATAGTAAAACCATGGTTAACTGTTGTATAAGTATAAGCACCTTTCCAAATACTTATTTCAAAGTAGGTTTACAAAAAAATGCATTTTTTCACGATTACAATCAAAAAAATATTCTTTAATTAGCCAGAGGTGACTGATGCCGGTTTCACACTGTGCGCGTAAGCAGGACATAAGCAGCGCGTGCGCAGCACGTACGCAGAGCAGAAGCAGCGCGCAGCCATTTTGCCTTCACACCGGCAGCGTTTGCAGCGCGCACCTGAACTGTGTCTTTTGTACAGACTTCGCAATAATGGGTAAGTTGGCATTGCTTTATTTCCATGTAATTGAGGTCAAGAAGCTTATTTTATTACTAAATTAGTTTAGAGTCTCGTGGCAAGACAACATGGTGTAGCGCTTACTAGCAAGCAAACTAACCAAAGTGGACATTATCAAAAACAATAAACTTTATACACCACGTTCTACGAATTTAAAATAGTTAATATCATACCTTCCTGCTCAACTTAAAAACTTGCATTTACTTGTGTATATATGTATGTATCACCTGTTTCTGTTATTTGTGTTTACTGTGTGTACATTACAAATGCTTGTATTAAATCAATTTGTCATTTCTTTAATAAGTACAGTAATGCAAAAACAGATTGGTGTTATGTACCTGAGCCCAACACAAAATGCTTTGTGGTGAACATTACATTGTAGTACAGGACAGTGCTTTTGAAGTTGTGGCCAACTTTAAACTTGAAGTACTTTCTTATATACATGTATAGAATAAATTAATTTTTAATATTTTGATACCAAAAATATATGTATTACACATTACCTATAGTCAAAAAGACGTAAGCAAATATTTTTTTTGTTTACATATATTAGAAACATTAAATGTACGTACATTACCCATCACAAACAATTTAAGGATAATCCATAACTGTCTACATATCAAAGTTTTTCATAGAAACGTATTTTAAATGATCAATTTCTCGAAAATTAAGACAGAAATGTAAAGTACAGTCACGTACATCATAGATGTCAATATTACGTGCTATATTGTGTTTACCTATCTATAGTTCTATTGATTTGTTCGCTCGTGGGCCGTGTAAATGCTCTCATTCGTTAACATGGGCGCAGAAAAAAATACACGCTGCTTATGCGTACAGTGCGAAACCGGTGTGAGACTTAGTGGGGAAGATCTTCTGGCAGCGAAGTAATGTCCATATGACCGCAGCTCAAACATAAAACAAATAATGTGTTCAGTACTAGAAATTATCTATTTTTATTGCCACACCAGAATCTAAGACTATCTTCATGGCAAAAACAATAATACAGGAACGACATAAACAAAATAAAAACCAAGCAAACAATAAGCAGTTAAAATGTTTGAAATTATATGATACAAATTCTAATTATTATTATTATTTTTTAAATATTACTAAAGTCTCTAGTCATGTGCTCAAACACTATCTTTCAAGATTATTAAAAGGTAAGTTCAACAATTTTCAATCCAATTTGTATTGTTACAATGTTGGAAATACATGTAAAAGAACAATGTTTAATCTTTCTCAGAGATACCCAGTTTATTTGTCAGCAAAACTCATTTTTTGTCATTTTGATGATCCAAAAAGTGTGTTTACTGCCATTTTGTCAATTCCTTTTCGTCATCCTGCAGAGTGTTGCTTACAAATAAAAGGGGATAGGTACACATAACTCAGAGAAAGATTAAATATTGTTCATTTACAGATATTAGAAACACTGAAATAATATAAAGCAGGTTGAAAATCGTCAAATTTACCCTTAGGGGCAATATAAGGATAATATTTGTCAGTTTCGTATGTCCAGTTGCCATCATCTGAAGTCTTGTTGAGGGTTGTCATCATCTGAAGTCTTCACAAGTGAGGCTGGATCCAATCTGGAACTGGCGTGAACTCTAGTAACCTTGGGATGAGCATCCAGAGATAGAAAAAAAAATGCAAAAGGAGAAAGATTAGTATGGCAGCAGTTCATATTATATCAGACAAAGGTGATTTATTTAAAGGAGAAGTCCACTTCCAAAATAAAGATTCACATAAAATGTACTCACCCCATTGTCATCCAAGATGTTCATGTCTTTCCTTCTTCAGTTGTAAAGAAATTATGTTTTTTTGAGGAAAACATTTCAGCATTTTTCTCCATGTAATGGACTGATATGGTGCCCCCGATTTTGAACTTCGAAAATACAGTTTAAATGTGGCTTCAAACAATCCCAAATGCGGTTGTAAACGATCCCAGTTGAGGAAGAGGGGTCTTATCTAGCGAAACAATAGGTTATTTTAAATATATATATATATACAATTTAAATACATTTTATTCTCAAACACTTGTCTTGCCTCGTTAGCGTTAAACTCTGTTTTCTGGCTCAAGACAGTTAGGGTATATTAAAAAACTCCAATCGTATTTTCTCCCTCAACTTCAAAAATCATTTCAAAATCATCCTACATCGCTGCAGAAGTACCGACACAGTCTTTGCAAAGTGAACATGCAAAGAATATCAAACAACAAAAAATGTAAATAGATCCAATTCTGCCTGGCCGAACTGCTTTCAGAGGTGCTTCACAACCTCGAGGTTGAGCCTCCATTCTCCAGGCCTCAGCCCCTGTCTTGACAGAATGTCTGCTCACTGATTGTAAACTGGTTGTAAACTGTGTTTTCCCTGAGCCCACAGGAGGATCTGGTGTACCAGCTAGTATAGTGGGCATGAGCACAGACCACCCTGGAGGGTTGATGTAGGGAGACCACTGATGTGTTGACTGTGTGGACAAACACATGATGGCCCCACAGGTCTAGAAGGAAATGTTCCAATCCACAAAACAAGGCCAGTATCTCCAGCGAATTTATGCTCCATATGAGATGGTGGCCTTCCCATAGACTTTTCACAGACCTCACTTTTCTGGCGTTCAGATTTGACCCCAGCATTTTCTTATGGGCGAGGGTGGCATCTCAATGGCGAATCACCTGCTGCAGAAACTGTGCTGAAATCAGCCAGTCATTGAGCCACACACTTGGTTAAAGTGCAGGATTAGAGTGATTAGCCGAAGAGAATAATCCAACATTTGTATGCCTCACCCCTGAAAGCAAACCTCAGAAACTTCATGTGTTGACGAAGAATGGATACGTGGAAGTATGTGTCCTATCATGATTCCACACATGCTTAAGAACGGTCATGCAGAAGCGTTCTCAAAGCTTATATGAAAGTGAATGAAGAAGATGAAAAACCACAAGTTTGTTTTGTTTAATGTTCTTTGTACTGTATTAATTTGCTCACCTAAAAGACATTTTTTGATGAAAAGGACAAGGATGAAAGAGGAATTGAGGAGATGGCAGGATGACAGGGTTAATTACAAACGCTGATTACTTCCCATCCAATAATTTCAGTAAGCTTTGTGCTTTGTTCCTTTTGATAAGAAAAATATTTTAACTTTCAAATTCTATTTGAATGAAAATTAAAACTATAAATGCTATTTTGACACACTCTTTGATGTGACATGACAGATCACTGTAGCGCCTTAGTACAAGCAGCAGTGCGAACAGCAAGTGAATGTGATCAATTCTGGTCACATGATGTGTGAGTTCTGCACCCTTTCGAGGGAAACATGAGGCTCTACCCGAGCACCAGCTCCTGCTCCACTGGAAACAATAATTATATCTCCAATAGTAAATTCAAAACCACCACTGGGTTGGAATTGGCATTCAAATAAGTAACTATATTAACTCTGTCCAAATACATAAAACTCTCCACAGTCTTTATCCAAATAACACTATAGAAATGCTGGGTTAACCCTTTGGGTCTGAGAATGTTTTGGCACCCTGGAGAAGTTTTGACATGCCCTGACATTCATGCTTTTTTCAGTATCTTAAAAACATATTAATGGCTAAAGTCAAGCACAAACGTGGCTACAATAACATGCAAGCAACATTAATGTACATGTTTGTGTTTTTGAGAAAACAATGTTTATGCGTGGTGAAAAACTAAAATTTTTAAGTCACTGAAATAAGGCCATGAAACACATTCAGAACATTTTGAGAACTGGATGTGGTAGTCTAGAGTTTTTTTTTTTTTCTACAAAATGATGTGAAAATCATCCCATTCACTAGTTTACAGAAAACAATATATTGATTTAAATTTTCTAAGACATGTTTTGTGATTGAAAGGGAATATGCGAAGGAGTGACAACGGCCATGAATATTTAGTGATTCACACCTGAGAGACAAAAGACCCTCCTCTAATGGCCCATCAGTGAGACTCAATGAGAGATTCAAAGAATGGAGTTTTAGACTATTTGTATTTTATTTACAACACAGTATTATCAAAACATACATAATGAAGGTCAAAAACACATTACTGACTACACTGATCTAACCATAGAGACGTGAACAGACTTTGTGTCATTCCTGAAAACTGTTTTCTGAATTCTGTTCAACAAGTGAAACAAGTAAATTATACCTGATAGTTAAGTGATTGCTGCTTGTTTCCATGGATTTAAGAAACAAAACTTATCATCAGTAGTCCAGGAATTTTTTACAATAAAATATCAGTGTAGATGAACATCTGATGTTGATACAGCACTCTTCATGTGGCATTCATCTGTGGTGCAGGTATCAGATCATTAGGGAAAAAAAAAAAAAAAAACATCTATAAGCATGTTAATATCAGGAGCATCTGTAATATATACATATAGTATGGTTTTGTAGTCATAGACTCACACATGCTTTATACTATCTTAAAAAATGTATTAATGATAAGCAATAATAATAAACTAATATTATCTTATTGTTATACAATAAATAAATAAATATGATTTTATAGTCATAAACACAAGCATGTTGTATGTATGTATTATACAATACAAAACCATTTTATGTCTGGGAAACTAATTTATTATTGTAGCACGTCATAAACATCTATTCGTGAGTATGACAGTAGTTTTGTCTAAACAATCTTAGACGCTATCATTCAGTGTTACAGTCTAAACACTATTACTTTTATATCGTGTCATTTTTATTTTCTAGAACATTAAAAACATCCTGGCGTCATGAAACATTTCAGTGCAATGAAATAAAACATACTTCATAACGTTCACTTGATTGCACATGTAGTCAGGAATTATAGTTTGGAATATATCTAACAACTATAATGTGTACAAGTTATGTCACAGTAACACAATAACTAATGTAAGTAGGCTAATAAAAGAAAGACTTACTCCTTCGGTGGATCTCGCCGTGCGTCGCATCGCGCTCTTCCTCTGAGGGAAATATAAATCTTACTCCTCACAGCGCGTCTTCTTCCAGTAACAAGATGCAAGTAGCCAAGATAAACAAGTCAAGGCTCGCTGCTTTGTTTACACTGATGTGGGTGGTACGCCACCTGCGCCTCCACATGGCTGATTATAATATCAAAAGTATAAGTAGCTTGTGGGTGTGATCAAATTAAAAATAATTAGGTCTGACGAGAAAGACTGGACATGGGGTTGGTTTCATACAGATTACTTTAACACATGATGTTTGTTTTCGATAAGACTTGCTTCATGTAAAAGTAGACATGTCAGGCTTTCTATAGATATATCTATAGATAGATAACCCAGAGGGTTAAATACAACGCAGCACTGGGTAAAATATGGACGAACCCGGGACTTCCGGTTATGGTGTGTAGCTGTTAGGTCATGCTGATTTGAGCTGATGCTAACTTTCTTTAAATTAATCGTGCAAAGTGACCAAAACGTACCCTAAAGCGGTAAAAAAACTAAAAGAAATAACCCTGCAATCAACTATGCCACCAAAAAACATAAAGCCGGCGCAACAGCCGAGATTTCAGTCACAAACTGGCTCTGGCAATGGGGAACAAGCAAGCAAGCTAACAGCTAGCGAGCAGAGTGACGCTAATGGGAACGACTCCACGTATTCAATTCTTTTGGTCATCCAGTCATTAAGAGATGATATGACTAGGCAATCCTCCAATATGCTTGAAGTCATTAATGGTTTTAAAACAGCTGATGTCACATTCCAAAAGAATCGGAGAGGCCGAGGACAGAATATCGCAAACGAAGGAGGATATTACTATGCTCCGGCAGAAGGCTAAGAAACTGGAGCAGACGGTCGAGACATTAACCAACAAGATTCAAGACCTGGAAGATCGAGGGCGCCGTTCAAATCTAAGGATGGTCGGCCTCCCGGAAAGAGCAGAAGGCTCGGACGCATGCGCTTTTCTGGAGGACTGGCTCCCCAAAGTTCTAACAGATTGCTTTTCCACAACCCCTGTAAACGAACGGGCACTTCGGGTTGGCCAAATCAACGTGAATTGTCCCAGGCCAATAGTGATGAAGTTTCTGAACTATAAAGATCACGAAAAAACACTGAGAGCGGCCAGGAAATTAAGAGAGCTACGCTACGGAGATCAGCAAGTTAACCTGTTCCCGGACCTGTCAGCGGAGACACGTCAATGCCAGCGCTGCTTCGATGGCGTCAAAGCCCAGCTGAAATCCATGGACATCAGGTACGGAATGCTCTGTCCTGCTCATCTGATAGTGACCCATGCAGACAAATGACAAATCTTCAAGACGGTCTCAGAAGTTGAGGAGTTCATTCGGGGACTGAAAACCACCACGTGAATGAAGCTAAATTGATGAAGATTTGAACTAACATGCCAGTTGCTTTGTTTACTTCATTTCAGAGATGCTCACAAGTCTCTGAGCTAGAGTCCAAGTCAAGTCTCAAGTCTCTGAGCTAGAGTCCAAGTCAAGTCTCAAGTCTTTGAGCTAGCGTCCAAGTCAAGTCTCAAGTCTCTGAGCTAGAGTCCAAGTCAAGTCTCAAGTCTGTTTATTATATTAAGTCTCTGGTTACAATAAGTGTTGCATCACGTACAGCGACCCATCCAACACTGCATAGCTATATATAAGGAACTCAAAGCATGTAATATGTTATAATGACTCCTTTATCTATTAGCATACAGTATCAGCTTTGATTTTGGTATATAATCAGTGTAAACAGGCTATTGCAACATGACAAAAACACCAAGAATGCTTTACTTTTAAGTTAATATCTGTATTTTGCCTTGTAGCATGAACACACAGTACAGTACAGACCAAAAATTAAGAAAGACCAAATATGGTCAAACATCACATTGTGCTCCTAATTGAAAAAAATTAGTAGCACAATCAAAATTTTAGGAGCACATTCTAAACAATAATCCAAAAATCTGATAAAAAAATTTGCCTTCCCATTATGAGGTGATATTTGACTCCTTAAAGTGATTTACAAGGGAATTTAACTTTTGTTTTTACCTTTTCATATGTTTAATGAGGCTCAGAGGTGGCAGAAGTGCAATCATATTCCTAAATTCATTGTTGAGATTAATGTTTTAAATCAAATTGTTTTAATACAGAAATGTTAAATGATTTGAATAACTGCCAGCAGGTGGCGGCAAGAGACTGATTTAATTACTGAATCATATCATTCATTTGATTCGTTCGAACTGCTGCTTCATTTAGGAATAAAGAGTGACTGTCTTTATGAATGGGAAATTGAATCATTTCACTAGATTCGTTTTAAAAACGAGTTCATTCATAAACGAAACACCGCTGTGTTTGAATGGAGATGCGCAGCGGCTCAGTTGTGACTTGTTTCAGACTACTTTTGACGACGAAATAGAGCAAAATCAGGCAATAGTGTTATAGTCAGACAATGTAAGTCACTTAATAATAACATCTTGTTTATTTAACTGCTGTATTAAATCAGTATCTCATTTACAAACTCCCTTAAAATTAGTAAAAGCTTAGTTCGCGATATCACAAAGCTCTATTATAATCAATGACGCTGTCTATACTGAATCTTTTATCCTCATATCACATATTTTGCATTGAGCACTTCTTCTGTTTGGGCCGTCTTGTTTGAAGTTTTAAAATCCAAAGCTAACGATGAATGGCACAGCAGTCGACATGTTTGTTCGTTGTCCTCTCATGTGTGGCGGCCGCGCCTAAAATAAAAAAAAAAAAAAAATGTGTGGCCGCGCCCGCGCGCAGCAGATACACGTCACGTGTTACATGGGCAGGTTATAGGTAACGGAGGGAGGGGAATAACAGCGAGCTCATCAGTTGTTTCCTAAAAATAAACATTGTTCACGAGTCCCGCAGCTCGAGTCCGAGTCGAGTCTGAAGTCTTTCGAGGACGAGTCTCAAGTCGAGTCTGAAGTCACTGTGTGTGCGACTTAAGTCGCACTCGAGTCCGAGTCTCAAACTCGAGTCCCCATCTCTGCTTCATTTCCAAAAGGAAAATGAAACTGCCAAAAACTGAACTGAAAACTGAACCTGGCTGTTATAAATCTCTGATCATACAGGTATAGACTTGGAAATTTCACATTTCCTTATTTCTTTTCGCCTTAATAAGGGTATAGTTTTTTGGTTAATTCGTATTATTTGTAGCGTTTTCAAGTTGGTTACAATTTCATATAGGGTTGCTCCACAAATTGTGGATCTATTGTTTTCCATAACCAAAGTTTGGAATGGGTGTTCTATTTGTGCAGTTTGTTCAGGGAAATGCACAGTTCTTTATATGGGTATTACGTTGTGGTGTTTTTTTTTTGTGTGTGTGTGTGTGTGTGTGTACTCACTTCTTCAGACAAACAGTCAACTTATTGGATACAGAGATTCCTTATTCCACATAATTGAATCTTAAATTTGTATGTTAGAGCTAAAACTCTAGTAGTTGGAATGTAAGGGGACTGAATAAGATGGTCAAACTGAAACAGGTATTAGATAGGTTTAAGCAACTGAAGGTTAACATATTATTTTTACAAGAAACCTGTCTGTTCAAAGAAGATACAAGTCGGGTTTAAAAAAGGTGGCCAGGACAAGTTTTCTCTGCTCCATTTACTTCTCATGCTCGGGGGTTATGATACTTATCCACAAATCGGTTCCCTTTCAGTTGTACAAACAACATATTGATCCACAGGGTAGATTTATAATTTTCAAAGGTTTGATCGTGAACACACAAGTAACCCTAATAGGTATATATGCTCCTAATGAAGATGATTCCTCTTTCTATCAAAACCTTTTCTACAATATCAACATATTCTGAACAATATGTAATTGGAGGGGATTTTAATTGTGTATTGGATATACAGCTTGGTCGTTCTACAGGCATAGACAGCAACCATCAGAAATCAAGAAAAAAAAAAATAAAAACTGTATAAAAGATTTAAATTTAACAGAGGTCTGGAGACATTTGAATCCTAATAAAAGGGAATATTCATGTTTTTCAAATAACCACAAAACTTACTCAAGGATTGATTATTTTCTAGTCTTTAGCACTCTGTTGTCTAAAATAGACAGATGCTGGTACGATAGTTGTTACGTGGTGATGAATGAAGTGTGAAATGGGCGGATCCATCTGCAGAGCTTTATTAAGGGACATCGACAACGACATGGTCAAACAGGCAGGGTCAGGCAACGGCATACAGGTATGTTAGAGCAAGGCAAAAGAGTAGTCCATAAAGCAGGCGAGGGTTGATCAGCGGTGAACGTAATCCGAAGGGGGCAAGGGAAAAGGGGTATTCCGAAAAAAACAGGCGGGAGTTCCAAAAAGGCAGGCAGCGAGACAGACTAAACGATACAACTATGCTAGGAGACAGAACTAGGAAAGCAAGGCAAAACAAGAAGAAACTAGACACAGGATAACTAGGAAAACGCTTTGTATGAATGCTAACTACAATTCAATACTCGGCGACTAGTGAAAGGAAGTCTGGGGCTTAAATAGGGTCTCTGATTGGACACAGGTGATAAGTGCAATGGCTGATGGGGAACGTAGTCTGGGGTGTGGCGTAACAGTCAAAGTAATATGAATGTGAGAGGGCGACATCTGGTGGTGAGCAGACCGAAGGTCACCGGCCAGATTCGTAACAATAGTATTTTACTGTCTGACCATGCTCCAATTTCACTCACAATACAGTTTAGTAACTTAAAATCTACTGCATTTAGATTTCAATTCTAAACAAGTTGGCTCCAAAATTCTAAATTTGTAGATTTCATGGACAAAAGAATAGAGGAATATTTTAGTATTAATACAGATCAGACAAGTGCTTCAACGAAGTGGGAAGCCTTTAAGACCTATATACGGGGTGAAATAATGAGCTACACAAGAAGTAAATCTAAAGAATATTATAAGAAATTGGGTGACCTTGATCAACAAATTAAAGAACTGGAATTACAACTTTTTGATAATGATGACCCCGAGAACAAAAAAAAAGCTTCTTTCATTAAAAGCTGACTAGTAATAAAATAGCCACAAATTTGATGTGGTTAAAACAGTCCTACTATGATCAAGGTGAGAAACCTGGAAAGCTATTGGCTTGGAGAATAAAAAAGATACAAACAAGTAGGGCTATAAATTCTATTTTGCTAGATGATGGACAAATATCGATGGATCCATTGGAAATTAACAATTCTTTTAAATTATATTATGAAAAGTTGTATAATTCTGAATGTTTGGATACATTATGTAGCGTCTGCTTAGGATCATTGATGATTGTTTAGGATTTACATTGTAGAGAACCTTTTAGCCTTTTGACATTTGCATATAAATTAAAGACATGGCCTCACGTTCTACATTTATATAGGTGTTAAATGGTCTATGGTTCCCTCCTTGCTCTCACGAAGATGCTAAACAGATCAACTCTTGTCTCCCCATTGGACTTCAAAGGCATTCCAGACTGTTCCCAATACACATAACGCACACACATAGAAACCTTTTTCTTTATTTAGACTATATTTAACCAGTTATAAATGTACTTGGTATATGCATGTGTTGCTTGTATGCTTCTATACCATATTAGCCCAGTTACCCCTCGTTATTGGTACTAGTTAATCTCTAAATGTGTATTTTCAATGTATGAATGTATCTCTGGTTTAATACCTTCTAGATGTTTCATTCTTGGTATCAAAACGATCTGCACTTTATTTTCTAAACAATGGTGTACACTATGTGATTAGAAAATGCATCATACTGTTTGTACTATATTGTGGGTAAAACTGCATCAATTCCCCAGACCAGCAATAAACATGCAAATGGGCCATAAATGGAGACAAAGAGAAGTTCTCCTGCTCAAAAATCCAAACTTTGTATTGGCCAATTCACCCAAAGGTGAGTGTGGTAGGGAAACTATCAAAAGACCCTAACACCAACCCATCCATGCTCAAACCTTTCGAGACACTCCCTAAGACTCATCACCTTTGAGTCAATTTTCCGGTAGTTTATCTTCAAGTAACTTTGTCGACTCGCTGTGGATTTTCCTATCTTCAGAAGAACTAGAGAAAACTTCCAGAACGCCTAAAGAATTCATCGAGAACTCCCATTGTCTATCGCATCAGGACTCTTGTTCAGCAATAAAGCCAATGCAAGTAATCTTTACAACTATTTAGATGCGTGTTTTAAGTTGAGCCCCTTTTTAAGGTGATTTTGCTTCTCTGATGATTCTCATGTGGTTGCTGGTTAACTGATGTTAAATACTGCCATTCTTGCCTTCTCTCTCTCTCTCTCTTTTCTCACTTTCTTCCTCTATGTATATGTACACGTGTTTTGCTTAGTTTAGTTGTATGTTAGCTGCAGTTACATTTATTAAATTACATGTATTCACAATTGATTGTCTCTGTGTGCTGCTCACAATTTGAAGTCCCTGGATGTTTGATCTTGCTACATGCTACATTTTGAGTTTACTACAAGTTAAGTTACTGCTAGTACTGACTAAAGTAGGAAAGTTATTCTTTCTTGGCCAGAAAGTAACCTTTCCTAGAATTGATAAATGATTATACTGTCTATTCGGTGGACAAACAGATCAAATAATTGTAATGTTAATTCTGCTACAGTTAATTCTAAGATCTGATTAAAATATTATATAATTATAATTAATCATAAATATTTCCCTTTTGAGCTAATTTGTTACAATTAGTAGATCAGAATAATTTTTTTGATCAACTTGAATTTCCCCAATTGGCAAAAGAAGCAAAATTAGACCTGGAAAACAATTTAAGTATCGAAGAACTGGTGGATGCAGTACAAAGTATGAGTACTGGAAAGGCACCGGGGTCTGACAGCTTGCCAACTGAGATTTATAAAATCTTTTTTTAAAAGATTAATACCCCATCTTCTTGAAATGTATACTGAATCATATGAAACAGGAGTCTTCCCCCCTCATTAAGATCAGCACTAATTACTCCTGTGTTAAAACCGGGCAAATCCCCAATAGATAGAGCCGCTTATCGGCCTATCTCACTCATGTCCTGTGATACTAAAATATTATGTAAAGCTTTAGCTAAAAGGATTGAAATTCATATATCAAAAGTAATAATGGATGATCAGAATGGATTTGTTCTCGGCAGACAGGCCTTTTATAATACTTGTAGAGTTCTAAACATCTTATATAAAAAACAAAATGCTAAAGATCATGCAATTCTGCCTTTAGATGCTGAAAAAGCATTTGACAGAATTGAGTGGAATTACTTGTTTGAGACGTTAATTTAACCAAGATGGCGGCGTGTGCACACGCTGCGGCTTCTCTCTCTCCCGACAAAACTGTGTTTTCGTGTTTTTCGTCCTGTAAGTCGCAGTGTTTTTGTACGTCTTCATCGCGTTTATCTGTCTTTAAGCGCGTATAGCCAAACATTTTTGCTCAACATCGGCAGAAACAAACTTTTTAAGCTTAAGAGCTGAATGATCTGAGTCTGCTCCGGAGGCCTACTCAATCACCGACCCCCACTCCCGCACCTCGCCCACAATGGAAGCGCCTCAAGCGGCGTGAGAGGAGGCAGAAGAGGGGTAAGCGCGGAGGCATCCGAGCTAGGCTAGGGGCTAGCCCACACAAACCCGCTATCCCCTCCATCGTTCTGGCCAACATACGCTCATTGGATAACAAACTGGACTACATCCGACTACTATGTTCATCTCAGAGGAATGTAAAGGACTGTTGTGTTTTTGTGTTCACGGAAACATGGCTCAGCGACAGTGTCTCGGACCGCGCCATTCAGCTCGACCAGCTAACATGGTACCGTGCCGACAGAGTTGTTGTCGCGGGAGGTAAGACCCGCGGCGGCGGACTTTGTGTTTACATCAATGACGCCTGGTGCCGCGATGCTGTTGCGGTCTGCAAACACTGCTCACCAGTGTTGGAGTTTATGGTTATTAAGTGCCGCCCGTTCTATCTACCGAGGGAATATACAGCCATACTGGTGTGTGCTGTGTACATCCCTCCCTCCTCTAATGGCAACAACAGGAGTGAGGCACTGAATGAACTGTACCAGCACATCAGTGAGCAGCAGACAGCCTACCCTGATGCTTTTCTCATCGTGGCTGGGGATTTTAATCATGCAGACTTAAAAAGTGTGTTTCCCAAAATACAACAACACATAGACTTTCCAACACGGGGAAATAACACGCTGGACTTTGTTTACACCACCCAGAGAGGAGCTTACAAAGCTTTCCCCCTCCCCCACCTCGGCGCCTCAGACCACATCACTGTCATTCGTTAAAGTCACCAAACCAGTTCGTAAGCAGATACAAGTGTGGCCGGAAGGGTCTTCAGAGGCTTTACAGGACTGCTTTGACACCACAGACTGGAGTATGTTTAAGCAGGCTGCCACTTACAATAACACCACTGACCTCCAGGAGTACGCAGAGACTGTTACAGCCTACATCAACAAATGCACTGAGGATGTAACAGTCACTAAAACCATCACTGTCCGTGTCAACCAAAAACCATGGATGACAGGGGAGGTCTACAGGCTGCTGAAAGCTCGGAACGTTGCCTTTAGAGCTGGAGATGAGGCGAGCCTGAAGACTGCTAGGCCCAACCTGTCCCGTGGCATCAGAGAGGCTAAGAGACAGTACTCCAGGGGGTTAGCCCACCGCTTCAATGACAGCAGAGACACACGGAGCCATCACAGATTACAAACCCCCACCACAGACCTGTGACAGCACTATGTCCCTGCTGAACAAGCTGAACACCTTCTTTGCTCGCTTTGAAGTGCAAAACACCACCACTGCACAAAAGACCCCACCCCCTCCTGGTGACCAGGTGATAACTCTGTCCCCAGACAGTGTGAGGTGATCCCTCAGCAGGATCAACGCACGCAAAACTGAGAGACTGTGCAGTGGAACTCACTGATGTCTTCACAGACATCTTCAACATCTCTCTTAACCAGGCTGTCGTCCCGACTTGTTTCAAAGCCACCACCATCATTCCGGTCCCAAAAAAGTCATCTCCCTCCTGCTTTAATGACTACCGTCCTGTCGCACTTACTCCTATCCTCATGAAGTGCTTTGAACGGCTAGTCATGCAGCGCATTAAGACTGTCCTGCCCCCCTCCCTGGACCCCTTCCAGTTTGCGTATCGGCCCAACCGCTCGACCGATGACGCCATCTCCACTGTACTCCACTCAGCACTCACACATCTGGACAAAAAAGACTCATGTCCGAATGCTGTTCATAGACTTCAGTTCAGCATTTAACACTATAATCCCCCAACAGCTCACTCAAAAACTGGTCCAGCTGGGGCTCAACACCTCACTGTGTAACTGGCTGTTGGATTTCCTCACCAGAAGACCACAAGTAGTACGGGTCGGCAGTAACACATTCAGCACCATCATTCTTAACACGGGGACCCCTCAAGGATGTGTGCTGAGCCCCCTCCTCTTCACTCTGCCGACCCACGACTGCACACCATCACACAGCTCCAACCTCTTTATCAAGTTTGCGGATGACACGACTGTGGTGGGTCTCATTAGCAAAAGGGATGAGACTGACTACAGAAGCGAGGTGAGCCGCCTGGCCGTGTGGTGCAGAGACAACAATCTCTCTCTGAACGTGGAGAAAACGAAGGAGATTATTGTTGACTTCAGGAGAGCACACACTCAGCATGCTCCTCTGACCATCAACGGTGCGTCTGTGGAGAGAGTGAGCAGCACCAAGTTCCTGGGTGTGCACATCACTGAGGATCTCTCCTGGACGAACAACACCACTGCACTGGCTAAGAAATTACACCTTCTACAGAGGCACCATCGAGAGCATCCTGACGAGCTGCATCACTGTGTGGTTTGGAGCCTGCAATGCGTCCTGCCAAAAAACTCTCCAATGCATAGTGAGAGCAGCTGAGAGGATCATTGGTGTCCCTCTCCCCACCCTATGCAAAGCTTCTTCAGCCTGCTGCCATCAGGGAGGAGACTGCGGAGTCTCCAGGCCAGGACCAGCAGACTGAAGGACAGCTTCACCCATCAGGCTGTCAGGAAGCTAAACTCTCTCCCGGCTCTGCCCCCACTCCCTTCTTCTGCCCCACGAACTTCCTGTACTGTGACACCCATCAGGCTGTCAGGAAGCTAAACTCTCTCCCGGCTCTGCCCCCACTCCCTTCTTCTGCCCCACGAACTTCCTGAACTGTGACACACACACACACACACAAAACACTCACGCACTAGCACTTACACACACACCCACCGACCGGCACCAGTCACTTTGTGTAGTATTGGTGCTCTGCTAACTACCTCTTACTACCCACTTACTACCCTCAGACTACCTCTAAAGACTTTTGTCTGTTATTACTATGTCACTTTATTACCCTCATAAGCTCTTTTTGCACCATATTTTTATTTTTATATATATATGTAAAATTGTATTTATTTGCATTTCTAATTCTACCTTGTATTTAATGTTACGTGTATGCACCTAGGGTCTGAGAGTAACGGAATTTCAATTCTCTATGTCCGGTACATATGGCAGATTTGACAATAAAGTTGACTTTGACTTTGACTTAAACATTTTGGATTAGGAACAAAATATTTAATTTGGCTTAAACTTTTATACAATGAACCAATAGCTCAAGACATAACAAATAATAATATTTCAAAACTATTTAATCTGGCTAGAGGTATAAGGCAAGGGTGCCCATTATCACCTTTATTGTTTTTATTTGCAACTGAACCCTTGGCCATGACGAAGAAACCCAGAGATAAAGGGTATGAAGATAGGAAAGAGGGATCATCGCATATGTCTGTTTGCGGATGACATTGTTCTATTTCTAACTAATTTGAAGAACTCCATTCCCACACTTATAAATATTATGGAAAAATTTGGAAGATTCTCCCCAGCAAACAGGGGACGTCCCCCGGACGTTGCAAACGTCCGTTTACATCTGCAGCACGTCCGCTTTGTATTTATGCTTTTATACTTGTAGATATTAGGTACCGTAACCGCTGCGTATCTCGTAATACTTTCATTTTGTGAAAAGTTTACCTTTTAAAAAAAGTATTTAAAAAAGTTTATATAATGCTTTTATAAAATGACATTATTATTGTTGTTAAATAATAAGGCATACGTTTACAGTGATTGAAATTTCAACACTACATGAACAAACAGCGATATGCTGGCGCTTTGTGTGAAGTGCATTTTTGATAAACACACATAGAAAAGGAACAATGGCCTAAAAATCGTAAGAGGTAGGCTAGATCAATCGGGAAATTCTACGCAGGTCGCATTCGCGCAGATAATGAGTAGTCAGTTGATTCAGTTTGATAGAATATTACGTCATTATGTGAAAATGAAGTCAAGGTTTAAAACCATTGCTGATTTTAGTTCATTTATATTTTTTTAGGTTTCGAACATAAGGGTGGAATCAGACCTGGATAACACCCAACATCTGGAACACACGACAGACGACAGACAGATGCGCACACACAAACCAAAAAAAGAAAAATATTTCAACAAATAAAAAAGTATTGTTAACGTACTATTGCTTGTGTGTTTATTCCTTGGGTAGTTCAATTTTGTCTGATCTGAATAATGACATGTTTACATATGTTAAAATGACCTGTAGCAAACGTTCGCTATAGGTCCCCACAATGTTTGATGAACGTCCTGCGAACGTCTCTGGTACGTCCCGCGAATGAACTCGTGACATCCTCATGAAGTCTAAAGAACCCTACACGAGGGCGTCCAGGGGATGTTCGCAGATGCCATTCAGGGGATGTTGTGGCGACCTTTTTTTGTTAGCTGGGTCAGGCTTTAAAGTCAATAATAGTAAAAGTATTCTGTTATTATTAAATGATCAAGAGAGAAAAGCCCCCTTGAGTCATATACAATTTACCAGTGATTCTGGTGGTTTCACATTTTTAGGGATTAAAATAACACCTAATATACATGATATAGTCCCTTCTAATTATGACCCTTTACTGAAGGGAGTTATAGAATCTTTAGACAAATGGAGTACAATGCCCATTTCCATAGCGGGACGTATAAGTATAATTAAAATGTCGATCTTGCCTAAATTTCTATACCTTTTTCAATCTATTTCTCTTCCACTACCCAATACTTTACTTTCTACCCTTAAAAAAAGCCTTTACCAGGTTCATATGGAATAATAAACGACCTCGGCTATGTCTATCCCTCCTCTACCTACCATACGATCGAGGAGGGCTTCAAGTACCAAACATAAAACTATACTACTGGGCGACACAGCTCAGAATAGCTATGTTTTACTTCTCCACAGACCACCCATCCTGGGTTGATATTGAGAAAGAAGAATTGCCACTCCCCTTACAATCATATATAAACTCTGCAGAAGTTAAAATACTTAAAAAGTCCACCCTTAATCCCTTTCTTAGAAATACCCTATCAGTTTGGCATGAGGCCCATTCTTTTTTGAAAGAGACAATATCTATCTTTTCCTTCTCACCAATATGGGGACTATTTTATACCTGCAAATTAGAAGTTATATATATTCAAAAATTAAAACCTATTCAGAGTGTGCCTGTCTTTCAGCTCAAACCCAATCTATTAATACTAGGTGTAGAATACTACAATACAAATGGATGATGAGGACATATATTACCCCTGTTAAACCACATAGGATTATTTCTAACATTCCGGATACATGTACAAAATGCAAGGATGAAATTGGTACGTTGTATGTGGGAGTGTAGGGAGCTGCTAAACATTTAACCCAACTGCTGGGTCAGAACAACCCAGTTGCTGTTTTTGTTCATATTTTAACCAGCACTGGATTGTTTTTAACACAGCATTTTTTAGATTAAATAAAGGCTATACTACAGTTTTTCTTCCTGCACATAAAACTGGTTTTCCACTCCCTCACAACAGAGAGGGTTAACATTGGAGACAGATGTGCTAACAAGGACACCAAAACCTGAAGCTTTTAGTGTCAGTTGCTAGTGCACCTCTTGAGGCCAGGTTAGTGAGGTTTACCTGCATGACTTAATAATTCATGCCACTGTTGCTAATATGCAAGAGGAACAACAACACTTAACAGTCAGTATTTACACATTTCAATTGCATTTAGTGATATGATTATTTATTTATTTATTTATTTATTTTCAAGCAAAGTTCACCTTGTCTTCTCTGATGGTTAGGGTTTGATGAAATGGGGATAAAACAGTTACCAGTTGATAAACAACAATAAATAGCTTTCTGTACCCAGCTTTCTGAGTGTAATGTAAATGTAATTTTGCGTGCAGGTGCTTGCCTCTTGTGACAGTGTGGTAGCTCTCCCCACACACCGTATTCACATCAATAAACCAAGATTTGCTTCACCTGGATTAAGTACTGTATTAGAATTTCCTCTTGTTATAAAATGTGAAGCATAGACATAGATCATGTAATATCCACTGCTAAGGGGCATAATTAATAAAACCACTAAAATCACTTCAAATGTTAGAACATTTAAGGGCTTTCATACTTCTGCAGAAGGTATTAGAAAATCTACAAGTATCCTGCAAGTAGCTTTTATGATTTGTTCTTTCCATTAACACTTTAGCAGATTTTGCCCTAAAGTATAATACCTGGAAAACCTGTCTGACCTGATAGGATAGAAAAACAAATATTTTGAAACATGGATGAGGAAGTACTTGTCTCCCTCTACATTTCTATTGAGTAATACATTCTTGTAAAATTTCACCCAACCTGTCATTCTGTTCACATAGAATTAAAACAATCATTATGTGCTGTAAAATCCATGAATTAACCTAGAAGAATTATTAACGTGAATCATTCAGAAACAGCTCAAATTAAACTTTAATTTCAGTTGACTTCAGCAAAGTAAGTTGGAAAGGCATCACCACGAAAGAAAATAACTCACTAAAATTCTTTCACTTGTCAGGTGATTATAAGAATGCAAAACATTTTCACATTACAGACTATATATATACACAGAAAGTTGGAAGAAGAGATTCATATGCAGCTCATCACGGAATTGATGATCCAGAGATGGCAGCCCTCTGTACTCAGGTTTGAGTTAACGACTTCACTAGAAACATTATTGTTATTTTGCTTGTGTATGTGTGTAATAACCTACAATGTTATACACAACGATAGTCGACTCAAAGACTAATAAGTGTGATAGTTAAATGCATATCCATGGTAACTAATGACAGGTGGAAACAAGGGAGCACAGGAAACAGGTAACTAACTGAAACTAAATTAAATGTCCATGAAATGTCCATGTCCGTGAAATTAAATGTCCATGAAAATTCAAGTAAACACAGGCGGAACGTGACAATTAATATATATATAACATTATTTAAAGACATATTTATTTATTGGTATTGGACATTTATTTATTGGTATTAAAAAGTTTAAGTATCTCTTGTTTTGAATGATTTCTCATCAGGCACTACAGATAGTACCCATTAAATTATTATTATTATTATTATTATTATTATTATTATTATTATTATTATTATTGCTTTGGGCTTTCTAAATGGACTTGATTACAGGGAGGGCAAGAAACTTTACAACAAAGTTAATGAATAGACAACCACTTTTATTACAACAGTAGTTAACAAACTTTAAGTGGACTTCTTTTTTAAATCTCTTTGTATTTGGCTGCTCATAAGCACTTACCAGATGTATTACCCTGTCAGGAATTATTAGCTACAATCACATGATTCTTTAATGTTTAATTTGGTCTTGGATATTCAGATAGATGATGGTCTCCCTGAACAATTTTTAACAAATTATTACCAATTGCCATAAAACTACTGCTGGGTTGGAATGGCATTCAAATAAGTAACTATATTAACTATGTCCAAATACACAGAACTCTCCACTGTCTTTATTCAAATAACACTATAAAAATGCTGGGTTAAATACAACCCAGCGCTGGGTAAAATATGGACAAACTCAAAGTGTCAGTTGCTAGTGCACCTCTTGAGGCCAGGGTAGTGAGGTTTACCTGCATGACTTAATAATTCATGCCACTGTTGCTAATATGCAAGAGGAACAACAACAATAACACTTAACAGTCATTATTTACACATTTCAATTGCATTTAGTAATATGATATTTATTTATTTATTTATTTATTTTCAAGCAAAGTTCACCTTGTCTTCTCTGATGGTTAGGGTTTGATGAAATGGGGATAAAACAGTTACCAGTTGATGAACAACAATAAATAGCCCCAGCTTTCTGTGTGCGCACTTCAGTTCTTTTCTTTGCACCGTCTCAGTCTTAAATGGCTTAAAATTAGGGCTGTCCATTGATTAAAATATTTTATTGTAATTAATCGCATGATTGTCATGAGTTAATTCATGATTAATCACAATTTGATCACACATTTTTATTGGTTCTAAATGTACCTTAAATGAATACTTTTCAAGTTTTTTATTCTAATCAACATTGCCATTGACAAATATGGATGCTTTATGCAAATGTATGTTTTTTTATTAGTGAAACCATTTTCAACATACAGTGGAGCATGAAGACTGTACATGTTTCAGAGGTCATAGATGTTTTTCAAAGAACTTGTTCAAGTCTATTAGACATGAAAAAAGAACATAGAAATAGTAGGTTCCCATTACTTTTCTTTATTGCAATTTACTTATGTCACGGTTCTCACATCTGCCGTGTTCTCAGGTCTCGTGATCTGTATGTTTGTCATGTGATGTCTGCTCGCTCAGCTGAGCTGCTAATCAGTCCGGCACAGGTGTCTCTCACTACCGCTGGCTTTAAATACTCACCTCATTCTCCTCTCCCTCGTCCGATAGTTCATCCGGATCTCTGCTCCTGTTCCTGTCGTCTCTTTAGTCTGGTCTTCGTGTGGATTGTTCGTGTTGGATGTCGTCGTGTCTTCTTCGTGCCTGCACCGGATTCACGCCATCACCACGGGACTTCACTCCACGCTGTCACCAGCCATCTTGCCCCTGCATCACCCAGCCGAGAGCCTTCATCACCGTCACTGTGTTTGCTTGTCTCATTATAAATAAACTGTCATCACCCTGCATTTGCTTCCTCCACTCATTTCACGTTACAACTTACACAAGCCTGTTTACATTTTCGCATGACAGAGCAGCTCACTTCTTCTGAACATACAAAATGTACATTTATTATTATTGAAACCACCCTAAACATAGAGCTTAAAGAACATAGACACGTTTCAATGATGGTAAGGAAGAAGCAAATGCAGTCCGTGATGGACAGACCGTTAATGGCTGGTCTGAGTTTCAGTTCATTTTAGTGACATATTTCCGAATGAAGATCACGGAGACCAGCGCGGCAGACTTTATTTTGCAAAACAACAACTTTTTGTCTTAATTATGTATACAAATAAAAGCAGACCCTTTACAGATTCGATTGATGTATTGCTTTTTCTGTATGATCAGAAATGTCGGAGTAATATGAAATTGCTTTTGGGCTTGTCAGACAAACTTCCACAAAACGCACATGCACGTTTGTCGACCCCAGAGGGTTAAATAAGAACATTAACAGACAAATTTTACTGTACAGTAAAATAATAAAAGAAATAATAACTTTTTTCAAATTTTGCTTTCAAAAGTTAAACTAGCTTTTATTTTGGTGGCTTGATACAGCCTTTGTGATTTAACAGTTGTGTCAAGGCATATCTTTTGATTTTTGATATTGATTTTATTTCCTTATATGAGGGGTGCCCAAACTCGGGTGCAGGTCTCTACCTCCAACCCCAATTAGACACACCTAAACCAACTGTCACCAGGAGTGATTGACGAGAGGCGAGCGGATCCATATGCGAGCTTTATTAAGCGAACAAACAGGTACAAGGTGAGCAGGCAGGGTCGAGACAGGAGCAGACAGGAATGTAACAGGCAATCGAAGAGAATAATCCGATAAACAAGAGCGAAGTCACAAGGCAGGCGGCTAGACAGACATAAAAACGAGAAAACCAGGCGGGAGATCAAAAAACCAGGAACTAGGAACACACTAGGAAAACAACAATACAATAACAACAATTCAACGATTCAACAATCCATGAAGTGCACTGGGGAGGACCGGGGTTTTTATAGAACGCCTGATTGGTCACGGGGGCTGACGCAATCAGAGCGGTGGAGGATGGGAGATGCAGTCCGAGATGCAAAGTAACAGTCAGAGTGTGTAGGTGAAGCGAGAGTGACATCTGGTGGTGAGTGGACAACGGGACACCGACCAGATTCGTGACATAGCCCCCCCCCCCAAGGAGCGGCTTCCAGACGCTCGAAGGAAACAACAGTCCAGGGGAGCGGTGGGGTGGGAGCGAGACAGGGCGAGGGCTGGAGGACCAGGTCCATGTGGGAAGCCCAGAGATTGAGGCAGGACCGACAGAGCAAGTACCCTCCAGGGTGGGGCCGGAGGCGGAGCAAGAGCCCTCCAGGGCGGAGGTGGAGCAGGAGCCTTCCAGGGCGGGGCCGGAGGCGGAGCAGGAGGCGCAGCAGCCCTCCGGGGCGGAACAGGTGGCGCAGCAGCCCTCCGGGGCGGAACAGGAGGCTGCGTCATGGACTGGGACCTGGGGAGAACAGTGACAGAGGATGCAGACAGAAGAAAGGGAGAAGCAGAGAGTTTAGCGGTTAACGCCCCCTCCATAAGAGGTTCTACGGCAGGCGCCGACACCTCTGGAGGCATTGGCGCAGCTTCTCTGATGGGGAAGGCCTCTGGAGCAGACTTGAGACCAGACGGGACCTCTGAAGCAGGCTTGAGATCAGAGAGGGACTCTGGAGCAGGCTTGAGATCAGAGGGGAGCTCTGGAGCAGGCTGGAGACCAGACGAGAGCTCTGCAGCAGGCTTGAGATCAGAGAGGGACTCTGGAGCAGGCTTGAGATCAGACGGGAGCTCTGGAGCAGGTTTGAGATCAGACGGGAGCTCTGGAGCAGACTGGCGAACAGACGTGGCCTCAGGGGTTGATTTGTGAACAGACGTGACCTCAGGAGCTGACTTGTGAACAGACGTGACCTCAGGGGCACAGTGTGCAGCCCACACACACCAGATGGCAACCGCCATTAAAGGAAGAGCAGCAGCGGGAGGTTGTGGTGGGTCCAGTACACTGGCTATCGTGATAGACCGTGATCGTGGGATATCAGACGAGGCATGGCACGGCTCTAGAAGGTCAGACGAGACGTGACTTGGCTCTGGACGAATAGACGAGACATGACGAGGCACTGGGAGGTCTGATGAAACATAGAGAGGCTCTGGGCCGTCAGGCGGGACGTGACTTGACTCAGAGCGGTCGGGCGGGACGTGGCTTGACTCTGGGCGGTCAGACGAGACATGGTGAGGCTCTAGACAGATAGACGAGATGTGACGGGGCTCTGGAGGGTCAGACGAGGCGTGACTTGACTCTGGGCGGTCAGACGAGGCGTGACTTGACTCTGGGCGGTCAGACGAGGCGTGACTTGACTCTGGGCGGTCAGACGAGACGTGACTTGACTCTGGGCGGTCAGACGAGGCGTGACTTGACTCTGGGCGGTCAGACGAGGCGTGATGGGGCTCTGAGCCGTCAGGCAGGATGTGACTTGGTTCGTGGTGACCAACTGTGACTTGACCTGCTTCGTGAAGATCAGTAGTAACTTGACTCGGTTTGTGACGCCCAGCTGTAACTGGGCTTGGTTCATGGAAATCCGCTGTAACATGACTTGACTCAGGGACAACAGCCTTGGCATCGCTGGACTTGGCAGCTTGACTGGACTTGGAGGCTACAGCCGTAGCCTGACTTGACTCTGGAGCAGTGGCTGAAGCTTGACTTGGCTCTGGAAAAACAGCAGCAGCTTGGCTTGGCTCATGAAGAACAGGTGTGACTTGGCTTGACTCGTGGGGAACAGCTGTGGCTTGGCTTGACTCTGTGTATTGACTTGACTCTGGGGTAGCCGCCATGGCATCAAGGAGCGCCATTTTAGCTGCCCATACCGTCACTAGAGGAGTGTCCAGCACGTGGGCCATCATGACCACAGGTGGCGTCCGGACAGCGGCCATATTGTGGAGTGGCCTGGAGACGGCGGCCATCTTGTGTAGTTGCTTGGAGACGGCGGCCATCCTGTGCTGTTGCTTGGAGTTGGCGGCCATCTTGTGCAGTGGCTCTGGCGTGGCAGCCATCTTGTGCAGTGGTTCTGGCGTGGCAGCCATCTTGTGCAGTGGCTCTGGCGTGGCAGCCATCTTGTGCAGTGGCTCTGGCGTGGCAGCCATCTTGTGCAGTGGCTCAGGAAAGATGGCTGTAATCTGACTTGAGACAGGGGCAATAGCTCTGACTTGACTTGACACAGGAAACACAGCTGCAATTTGACTTGACTTGGAAACTTGACTTGATTCAGGAAATACAGCTGTACCTTGACTTGACTTGGAAACTCGACTTGACTCAGGAAACACAGCTGCAACTTGACTTGACTCAGGAAATGCAGCTGTAACTCAATATAGCTCAGGTATGGCAGCTGTGACGTGACGGAGCTCTGTTTCTGCCGCCATCTTGTGAACGGGCTCCGCCGTCGCCGCCATCTTGTGAGCACGCGTCGGCGCTGCCGCCATCTCGTGAACGGGCCCCGCTGTCGCCGCCATAGCTTGAGCGCGCTCCTGCACGGCCGCCATCTCACGAGCGATCCAGGCAGCAAACGTGTTCGTGGGATCGTGCTCCGGCATGACCGCCAATTTACGAGCGGGACGAGCGGGACGCGCGGTCGCCGTTGTCGCGTTCTCTCTGCGCGACCCCCACGGTGCACGGCGAACCCACACACAACAGTGCAAAGTTCAAAAACGCTTCCAGCGACGAACGCGGACCCTCGCGTCTCAATTGTGTGCGGAGGGGCTGGTTCACGCCGTCGCAAAAAATCTCAATTTTTATACAGTCCGGGAGAGTGGAATAGTTTGATATTGAGAGAAACTCACGGGTGTATTGATCCAGTGTGTGTGATTTCTGTTTAATCCTGCAAAGAATTATGTCCGTGTCCATGTCGGATGAATGTCCGGGGTGAAAGCTGCTGGATCCTGTGGTGATGGATTGTTCTGTCACCAGGAGTGATTGACGAGAGACGAGCGGATCCATATGCGAGCTTTATTAAGCGAACAAACAGGTACAAGGTGAGCAGGCAGGGTCGAGACAGGAGCAGACAGAAATGTAACAGGCAATCGAAGAGAATAATCCGATAAACAAGAGCGAAGTCACAAAGCAGGCGGCTAGACAGACGTAAACGAGAAAACCAGGCGGGAGATAAAAAAACCAGGAACTAGGAACACACTAGGAAAACAACAATACAATAACAACAATTCAACGATTCAACAATCCATGAAGTGCACTGGGGAGGACCGGGGTTTTTATAGAACGCCTGATTGGTCACGGGGGCTGACGCAATCAGAGCGGTGGAGGATGGGAGATGCAGTCCGAGATGCAAAGTAACAGTCAGAGTGTGTAGGTGAAGCGAGAGTGACATCTGGTGGTGAGTGGACAACGGGACACCGACCAGATTCGTGACACCAACTAATACAGCTCTTACTAGACATATTGCAAACTTCCCGACAGGTATGTTCAGGCAAGTTGGAGCTAAACTCTGCAGGACACCAGCCCTCCAGAACCAAGTTTGGACACCCCTGCCTTACATCACCATAGTGAAAAATAAATCGCACTAAGTGCAAATAGCCGCCCTTGTTGGCAAAGGCTATTTACACTAACTCTGCCCACAAACCTATGATTGAAATAGTTCACACTTCAAAATATGCCTCCTGAACAACAGCTCCAGTGGTGCAGTTGGTAAAGTGCGTACCATTGTCTTTTCAACGTGGTCGACTGTTGGCAAATTTTTTTTCTCCATTTTCAAATCTCATATTAATTTTTAATAAAAATAAAGGAAATAATCCAAATGCTGAAAATAAAGTATGGGTTAGGGTAGGTGTAGGGAGGGTTTTATTGTTCCAATAAGGTGGCATCCATTGAATAATTTGAATTGAAACTATAATTTAAATGTAATACATTATTATTGCATACTTTTTTATAATGTACTACAATACTGAGGTGCAGATAATTGCTTCTTTTTGCAGTATTATAAAAAAAAATCCTGCTATTTCAACAGTACAGTGTAAATAGCATCAAATTGCCAAAATAAACACACTTAAATGTATTTGAAACACATTTATTTCATGCTAAGTATAATAAAAATACAGTGCAGTTGTGCTTTTAATACTAAACAGGTACACTTAAACACTTAAAGTCCAACTAAAAATATACTGAAGTATATTTAGTGGTGCTTAAGTAGAACTATTGCAAGTATACTTCAGGTGCACTTTAAATATCTTGTATTTAAAAATGATATTGTTCAAACATCAAGAAATCAATAGTAACACTAACAAAACATTTTAAGCTTAATATTAAAAAATGTGCATTGTACACAGGTAGTACTCCAAATAAAGTTGAATTATATATACAGTAAATATGTTAATGCTTATTAGAGCTATACTTAGTATGAAATAAGTGTATTTTAAATATACTCCTAGGGCATGGAAATGGATCAAAGTAAATAAAATCTTTTTGTTTAAATGTTATTCTTCAACAGAAAAAAAACAAGGAGTGTGGAACAACTGAAGTCAGTCAAGAGACTAAAAAAATGAATATATTTGACAGACTTAATATTGAAGACAGGCGTAACAACAGCAATAAACTGAGAGCTGCAGATTTTCTTCAGATAACCAAACATTCATTACAATTCCATGAATCTTGTGCTGAAGAAGAGCTGATCTACACTTTTGTAAGAAAACTACTGATGATGAACTACAAAGCAAGATACATTACAACTAAAGAGATCAATGAACAGGATGACACAAAACAAAGAGATAATAACTCATCTGAAGAAGAGAGTGATATTTACAATGAACTTTCTTTGTCAAACAAAGGAAAAAGTCAACCAGAACGAATCGATCCGATGGATGTTCAGATGGCCGTGTTTCATTGTGCTGATGGTTTCCTGAAACAGCTGATGGTCACTAAACTGTCCCAGTGTCAGTACGCTCTGCCTCTCCTTGTTCCTGATCCATTCACACATCAGTTTGAGTTTCCTCTTTGGACATTTAGACAAATCAGCAAGAGCTGGAAGATGAGAAACATCAGTCAAACCCAGCCAATCTACAAGGCAGAAACTCCAATGGTGTTTTTCTTTAGGTTTGGTGCTGTGTCTTCATCCAAATCTCAGCTGATGAACAGTCTGATCAATGAGAAACACAACACGTTCTTCCACAGGCACTGCCAAGGCAGCAGCAGAACCAGAGTCCTGATGGATGGAGTGGTGGAGATCGCCTGGTTCTGCCCCTCTGAAACAAATGATGATAAATTCAGTGACTGTGTTGCCTTCTGTAATCTACATGGTGATGCAGAAGACCATGACAAACAGTGGCAGATCCTCTCTGAAATGGCTTCAGTCAATGTTGTTCTTCTACCACAACTGAATAAAAGTATGATAAAATTAGAAAATTTATACAAGGACTCAAAGCCACTCATTTGCCTTTTTACTGAGGATGAATCTACTGTCATTGAGACACGGAAAGGAAAATACAAAATTGGTTTGAAAGACAGAAATCAGTCAGATGTGTCTGAAGAACTCAGAAGAGCTATAAACAATTGTCTCTCAGAACCATCTTACACTTTCAGACTTGAAGATATTTGCAAATACTCAGAAATCAGAGTAGATGAGGAAGATGATGATGACTGCAGGAGAGGAAGAGAAGCAGCACGGAGGATGATGAGTTTACTGGAGAATAAAGCTTTGAAAGATATCAAAGTAAAATTTCTGCCCTGTCAGGGAAAACTGTGGCATCAGTGGTGTCAAAAGAACAAAGAACTACATCGACCTCAAGGAGATGATCTAGAAATGGAAATCAGTAAAAAAAATACTGAGATGAAAAATATCCGTCAACAGCAGCATGAATCTGATATGAGTGAGTTTATGAAGCTCTTCATTAAAGAAACTACCTCACATAATGTGTTTTTCCTTTACTGGCTCAGAATCTTATTGGATGAATATATTTCAGCAGATCTTTCTGCTTTACTTTCCAAATACAATGAAACATGGTCAACAGTTTTAAAACTGAAAACTGAAAAATCTGAACAACTCACAGTGACACAAACCAAACTTGAGAAAATATCTGAGGATCTTCAAGCTGCAACCTTTGGTTTGGAGCACATCATGAGGGAGATCGGTCAGATCTATGAATCATGTGAATCTGTGAAGAAGGACAAGAAAGGCAAACTGTTTCAATTCTGTTTCCTCCCAAGTATTGCAGCAGAGATGATGATCTCTGGATTTCCACTGGAGCTGATGGATGGAGATGCTGCTCATGTTCCTGTGATCTGGATCTCTGCTGTTCTAGATCAACTCATCAAGAAACTAGGAGACAAGAGAGTCTTTGTTCTGTCAGTTTTAGGGATTCAGAGCTCTGGGAAATCCACCATGCTGAATGCCATGTTTGGACTCCAGTTTGCTGTCAGTGCTGGCAGGTGCACCAGAGGAGCTTTCATGCAGTTGCTCAGACTCTCAGATGAGATGAAAGAGTTGTTGAATTTTGATTATTTTCTAGTTGTTGATACTGAGGGACTTCATGCTCTAGAACTGGCTGGAAGATCAACAAGAAATCATGACAATGAATTAGCCACATTTGTTGTAGGTCTTGCAAATTTGACATTGATTAACATCTTTGGAGAAAACCCATCTGAGATGCAGGACATACTTCAGATTGTTGTTCAGGCCTTCCTGAGGATAAAGGAGGTCAGACTAAATCCCAGTTGTGTGTTTGTGCATCAGAACGTTTCAGACGTCACAGCTGGAGAAAAAAACATGGAGGGAAGGAGGCGACTGCAAAAGACACTGGATGAGATGACAAATCTCGCCGCTAAAGAGGAAGTTTATGATGCAGAATGTTTCAGTGATGTCATTAGATTTGATGTTCAGAAAGATGTGAAATATTTTGCTCAGCTCTGGGAGGGAAACCCACCCATGGCACCACCAAACCCAAAGTACTGTGAGAACATTCAAGAATTAAAGGAAACTATTAAAGCTCATGCCTCAGAATCACATGGAATGACACTGGAAGAATTCAAAGATCATATTATAGCTCTCTGGGAGGCTTTACTGAATGAAGGATTCGTCTTCAGCTTCAAAAATACACTTGAGATTTCAGCCTATAGGAGACTGGAGATAGAATACAGCAAGTGGTCCTGGAGTCTTCGCAGTTCCATGATGGAAACTGAGAACAAACTACATAACAAAATAGAAAATGAAACAATTCATGAGGTTGATGAAATCAATGATCTTCAAATGGAGCTAAAGAATGCAAGTGAAAAAGTTGAAAAAGGAATGTCTGAATTCTTTGAGAAAAATACATATGCAGATATACTGATTCAGTGGAAAACATCATTTGAAATCAAAATCAAAGAGCTTCAGGAAAACGTTGTGAGAGAAACAAAGAGGAAACTAAATGAGATTCTTCAACAGCGAGACCTGAAGAAAAAAGATTGATGCTCAGAGAAATCAACTTGAAAACACTCTCTATGAAAAGAGCAAAGAACTTGCTTTAAAACTTAAAGACAAAGCAAAAGATGAAAAAACACTGAAGAAAGAGTTTGACTCGTTCTGGAAACAGTGTGTGAAGAAGATCATCACAGACACTCCTGCATTCAAAGACATTGACATAATGAGGGATGTGAGAAAAGTCCTCACTGACATCTATGAAAGTGCTCCTGTTGGTCACTGGAAGGGCAGCAGAGATATTTTCACTGTGGCGAGTTATTCAGATTATGTTATTTTCAAAAATTCCACAAAAAGGGAATAAAATGTCATTTAAGACTTCTCGTAAAGCAGGATCTACTCAAACTTTATCTCAAGAAGAAGAAATCAAAATACGATCATTAGTAACAGATGTTGCTCAGCAGACAGACACAATGATTCAGTCATTTAACATTTCAAAGATGGGCTACAACATCAGCTACATTCAGCAACTCACAGATTACATCAGTGCTACAGAGCATAAGGAAAGAATAGATAAATATGAGTTAAAGAATGAATTCTTCATTGATTTGGTTTATTCCATCTGTAAGAGAGCAAACAAGATGATCACTGACCAACACAAACTGTACAGAGATGCCAATGATCCTGTAATATATATTAAGAAGAAAAGAGAAGAGTACTATAGTATTTTCCAGAAATACTGCCGAGGAGCCACATCAGCTGTTATTTTTGGTGAGATCATCTGTCAGAAAATCAAAGAGCCCATTGAGCAAAGTGTCTACAAGAAGACTGCCAGAGATTTGGCAAATGAAATGAGATCAAACTGTGAATCACTGAATGGAAACAGATCAAATATGGAGAAACACATCCTGAAGACACTGACTGAAAAGCAGGATTTTGACAAATACATGAACTACATTAAAACTCCTAGAGATCACTTTAAGAGTTTCATAAGAGATGAAGTCAGTCGGTACATTGCTGAGAAGTTCAGTGCAAGTGTTTTACCAAAGGTAAAGGAGAACATTAAACTCCTGCAGCAGAAGATCAAGAAAGCAGCTCAAGAATCTACTGAACATGTTCAAGTGAACAGAGATGTTGGTTTGTGGTTGAAGAGTTTCACGCAGCAGCTCTCAGATGAGCTGATCTTCTCTGAAAAAGACCTCAATGAAGTCAAACATGATGATGTTGATGATTTCAATCTCCTGGAAGATGTGATAACACAAGAACTTTCAACTATAATGTCTGAGGTCAGCAAAGGAGTCAACACAAAGACTTTTCCAGCAAATCTGGATTATAAATTCAGGCCAGATGAGCTTCTGATTGATCACTTCTGTCAATGCTGTTGGGTTCAGTGTCCATTCTGTGCAGCCATCTGCACAAACACCATAGAAAACCATCAGGGAGATCACAGTGTTTCTTTCCATCGTAATATTGGACTGAATGGGTGGTATTACCATGAAACAACAAACTTGTGTATTAACATCTGCACATCATCAGTGGCAAGTGATGGATATTTTTTCCCCAATGACTCAGATGATACAGTCCCCTGGAAAGAATACAGAAAAGCAGGAGGAGTTTATGCAGACTGGAAGATCACCCCTGATCAATCAGAACTGCCCTACTGGAAGTGGTTTGTGTGCATATTCCAAAAAAAGATCTGGAAAAATACTACAAAAAAACATTTAAGGGGAGTGGAAAGATACCAGATGAATGGAGAAAATACAGAAAACAGGAAGCTACTGAGAGTTTGGATAAATATATTTAACTCAACAAACTAAATATTAATATAATACATACATAATATTTTTTCGTTCTTTTACTCAGCTTCAAATACATTCAAATATGTTCCTCTCTTCATTGACTCTGCAATCATCTAAACTCAGAAAAGTTCAAATCTGAAAACACTTTATTTGCAAAAGAGAAAAAAAGAAAAGGGGGGGGGGGGGGCTAAAATGTGTAGATAGCGCATAGGTAGGTAGGAAATGTCGTGAGGTAAGGAAACGAGGATGCACAAATAAGAAATCCGAAGCACACCACGGTCGCATCTCTATAGTTTAAACCACATTAGTTCAACAATATCCACCTTTTTCTGAACATGTAAGTCTCACCCGACTGAGGTGGTGATTTTTATTTCCAGTCTCTGGTGTATCTAGTCAAATTAACATATTTTCCAAGCCGATAAATGAAGTTCCAAACGTAGGTTCAGGAGGAGCCTAATCATTCAGCCCTGTCAATCATCATTACGAGCCTACATAAGCAGCTCTCATTGCACCGTCCTAGCCTCAGTTCTTCCCCTTCTCCTCCTCTATTTCTGTTATTCTCCCTTTAAGTAATATTGCAATGGGTAGTTGAACTCTGCGCTCAAGCCGAGCCTCGAGTTCGAGCCTCCATTAAGGACAGCAAGGCAAGTTTGTTTACCATTGCCCATCAGGACTGGATGGGCAGGCGAACTTGTGAATATAACGCTAAACATGCACACAATTTTATATGTAGTTATATTGAAAAAGTTTCAGTTCAATCTACCTTTTTTTTTACTCTGTTATAACATGAATTTCTAAGGAGGCCAGAACACGAAAGCACCCAAATAGAAGTTACTATACACTCAAATTATTAATAAAAACATAGGATATGAAGCAAAATATGAATGAAAGCATTTAAGACAGGGGTGTCAAATTCAGTTCCTGGAGGACCGCAGCCCTGCAGAGTTTTGTTCCAACCTTGCTTCAACACACATACTATGCAGTTTCTAATTAAGCCTGAAGGATGTGATTAGTTGGATCAGGTGTGTTTAATTAGGGTTGTATCTAAACTCTACAGGGCTGCGGCCCTGATTTAAGACATTCCGTGCTCAGCATCAATATAAACAGATATGCTATGCTAGCGTACTATTCGCTAGCAGACATTTCAGATAAGATACAATAATCACAGAGGTATAAATATTAACAAAAGTAAAGCAGACTGTGGGTAATGTTACTTAACCAATCTGACGGAGTTGTTGAACTTTTTTGGTATAACTGATGAGAAACAGAGAAATGTCAGATGCCATCCTTTCCAGCAGCTGATGTGTCCGGTTGCCATGGTAACAATACATTAATGCTATATATTAAGCAGTCACACATTATGCAACTTTTTGTGCCAACTGCAAACAGCGACTGAGCCCGACTGGAACAGATCATGTCCGACTAGGTACGATCCACGGTTAAGACCAAATTCCATTCATAATCGGTATGACAGTCATGTAGTGTGTTCTCGGCTTTAGGCATTTTAACACATGCACATTCTTTAAAAATGGGGCTTACTGAGGACGCGCAAAAATACATAGAAAGGAAAATATAGATTAAGCTGCATGTCAGCCTGGTTATTATGCCCAAGAGCAGAATTTATTTACGGCCATATGTCTTACCAACAAGAAACTATGCTTTTGACCACAGTCGTTGAACTTTGTTGGTAATGCCGGAACTTGCAACTGTAGTTGGCTAACAATGCTTTTGGGAAACCCCTGGCAGACACTTCTATGGCAGACCTTCTGCAGAGTTTAGTGCAAACCTTATATACATGTAAAAATAATGAGTGACAAATTTGCAGCATTCTAGCAAGAACTGATGACATTTTGGACAAAACTTTGTTCTTTTTTGCGAATTTGTGTATGACAAAGTTAAAAATTAAATAATTTGATTTGACTGACTTAATCATGCTTAACTGTGTTTACAGTTCAATGATATAGGCTAAGTGATGCTGTTATTATGTAATCACATGTTCATGTTTATCAATAAAGGCCTCATAATTTAATGAAGTCGTATGGTTATTGTTTTTTTGGGTTTTTTTGGTCTGAAATGTGTAGTGAAATTGTGGAAATACTTTTCCCCTTAAAGTAGCGGTTTCCTGGACAAAGATTAAGCCTAGTCCTAGACTAAAATGGCCCTTTAAACCAGGGAACTGGGAAAACCATGGAACAACCTTCATTTTGTGCTCATTGGCTCATTTTTGTGTTGATTTTGATGGTCCTTTTGAATAATTGTTCTGTTAGAAGATCCAACCGTGGCTGATTATAAGGCTTTCTTACAGTGGTCAAGAGAGCTCAACGTGCTGCAACTTAAGAAAACACATGCAAATAGATAAAACGACAACAAATTAAGAAAACATCTTCATCAGTGTGACAACACAGGCGCTGCAAATCCTCGCAACGCAAACACAAATACGGAAACGCGCTGCAAATTCTCACAACACAAGCAAACACAGAAATGCGCTGCAAACACACAAACGCACTGCAAATAGCACAGACCACAAGGAAAATGTTTTAGGGGGACCTCAAAAAGTGACGAACCCAGCTGGGACCTGATTATTTGTTCAGTGGCTTTTGGTCAGAGCAGAGGTGTTGTCGGTGACTAAAAGGTGAGTTTATTGTTTATTTTAACATCCTGATCATACAATTCCTTGGTCTTTTGGATATTATTAGACTAATCTGACGAATTACACACTTAACTGTGAAACATTATTTTAATGCTATGTTAGCTAGAATTACTCTTAGAAAAACTGTAGGCAACAAGCAAGTGAACCTACCCCGTTTTTTTTTTTTGCTGACATCTGCATTTTTGCAGAGTTCTCTCTGCCTTGTTGTCTCTGACAATAAAGTCATCAAAACCCAAGACCCAAGAATGTTTCTTCAAATGGGACAGAGGGAAACCACTACATGACCAGTTCAGAGAACAACTTTATTTGCTCACTGCATATGTCATCGGAGTTTTACTGATACAATCTAATTAATTTAATTGTAGCCATTCTTTTTTTCTTTGGCATGCACATGGAAGATGTTCTCCACAGCATCAGCTTGGTCTCAGTATAGCACATGAATGAGAAGAAGAGTGAAGGATGCTGTTCCAAGGCATTGACAAAATCAAGTGTTGCCAATCCCTCTTTGAACCTACAAAAAGTGCCATGTCAAAAAGTTACTACAAGGGGGTTATGTGAACGACTATCGACAGATTTTCCATTTTGACAAGAAATGAGGTGACACTACTTCAGCCACAATATTTAGCCTTTATTAGTATAACAAAGTATTGATATTATGAAAGTTATCATGACAAAATATAAAATAACTATTTAACATTGTATTAAAAGTTTTGTTCACAGAGTAAGTAGAATATTATACCTTTGGATGGAAACATGGTTTCGGTAGATGAAATACCACTGAATGTAATCATCTACTACTTTCTTTATGTCCTCCAGAGTCTTCATGAATCAATAGCAGCCTGCTGTCTGAAGCATGCTGGAGTATTTTTCTGTCAGTTCCTGGAGTTTACTCCGTGATGTAGCATTTACACTCACTGCTCATACCGTCTATTACAGTACTGTCAAACATACTATTTGTACAGCAATTAAGACATCAATCCTATGGATAGTTTTGTGTCAGTTGATGAAAGTCATTACTTGAAATTGTTTGTAATACCAGCCTAACAAATTACCTCAAGAAGGCCCCTTTTGACCTCATCATCAGGTATGTCCTCAATTGGCGCCTCAAGTGTTTTTACTTTACCAATTAGGTAAAGGAAGAAGTTTGGGGAAAGACAACAAGGCCCTGGACTGCCATGGACAATGGACACTGCAATCATTCTTCCAATGTGAAAATACTCATTGTCTTCTGCAGCTAAAAATGCCAATATTCCAATGTTAGGACACACTGATTTGCAACATTGTAAAAACAATCACAAAAAGTATTACCTTTACTATCAAATGAGAGGTATTTGGCATTGTCTTTGCTTTCATACACTCTCCTTGTTTTGATGCTGTCCATCAACAGAGTCAGAAATTCTCGAGTAGGCCCCCCGCTGTCTAAAGCCTCTTCCGTCAACCCAGCATCATCTGTGAACTTCACCATCATGCTGCAGGTGGGATCAAATGAGGATCGCCTGAAACCTCTTAAGGCACCATCCCAGACATTCGTCCGGTTAATGTTAAATCTGCTACATGATTTGTTAAAGGGGTCATCGGATGCCCATTTTTGATATGATTCTTTAGGGTCTTAATGAAAAGTCTCTAATATACTTTGATTAAAAATTCTCAATAGTTTTGTAAAACAACACCCTTTTTACCTTGCCAAAACCAGCTCTGCAAAAATCATCTCATTCTAAGGGATTGTTCCTGTAAATGCAAATAAGCTCTGCTCTCTTCTCTCTGTGGAAAGACGGTCTTGTTTACATTAGCCGCATTTAGCCGCGTTTAGCCGCTAAACTTCCTAACTACCACGTTATAAGGAAAGGCGATCGCAAAGATTCATAAAAAAAAAAAAAAAAAAAAAAAAAACGCTTATACTCACTTCTGCTGTAAGTGAAGCTGGATCATGAATGATTTGCACGAACATAGACGGATATATGTAGATCGAGAGGCGCATTCCCTTCCCAAAAAAACCTAATCTACTGCATCTTCAGAGGCTCAGATGTCGGGAGTAATAATAAAAAAAGTCCACAAACAGAAAGTAAATATTAACAGTACAGCTTCTTATTTTTGTGGATTATTTAAACCATTTTTTTTTAGGTTTTTAGTATTTTAGGGCCCATTAAAATGAGTAAGCTATACAACACTGCTGAAAAATAATAAGCGTCATTTGGACATCACAACTTTAGTAATAGATTTTGAGTCCTCCCACAAAATCACATTCTTTTGGTCAAGAACAAGGTGTATCTGTCATGTGACACTACCTGTCTTTCTCTGGCAGTATCTCTACTCCCTCAAAATCTGAAGAACTCCTGTCAATGGTGATAGGGGCATAGATATGGGTATATATACTGTGGAAGGGAGGTACAAGAACAACAATAACACAGTTAATCCAGAAAGTATTCTGAAACGGATGTTTTGTTGTTTTTGCTGTAGTCTAGTACTTTAGTCCAATAATTTTATTTAAAATCCAGGGAAAATCTTATGACTGACCTGTAGAAGTCATTTGACTTAAGTTCACCCACTGAAGTGGTCGTCTGTTTGGGTCTTGTTGCACTCTTGGCATGTACCACCGATAACACCCCACAGCACAATAGGAAATTAGAATAATAATCACAGAAATACTCAAAAAATAAACAAATTCTGGTGTATTATTGTAACGGAGTAAGGGAGACGAGAGGCGAGCAAATCCATTTGCGAGCTTTTATTAAATCGACAACACAAAGGCATGGTCAGGCAGGCAGGGTCAAACTGTAGCAAACAGGCGTATATGGAGTAAAACACAAGAACGGTCCATAAGGCAGGCGTGGGTCAATCAGCGGCGAACATTACCCGTAAAGGGACGAGTTGAGAGAATAATCCAAGCAACGAGCGAGAGTCCAGTAGGCAGGCGGCGATATGGACGAGACGAGATGGCCAGGCAAGGGAACTAAACACAGGGAAACTAGGAAGCTAGGGAACAAGGGAACTCGAAACTAGGGAACTAGGAACTGGGAACTGGGAACTAGAATAACAACGATAACAATGGTAATCACAACAACAATACTCTGTAGCTTGCATGGGGAAAGACCGGGGCTTTTATAGCACCGCTGATTGGTCACAGGTGCTGACCCAATCAGCGCGCTGGATGACGGGGAATGTAGTCCGGGGTGAAGTGCAACAGTCAGAGAGTTATGACAGAGCGAGAGCGACATCTGGTGGTGAGCCGACCGCAGGTCACCGACCAGATTCATGACAATTATATTACAGAACATGACATACTTGCCCATTAGATGACTGGGATACTGATGGCGCAGATCTTGTGGCTGACCTAAAACACACAAAAAATTTGGTAGAAATTGTCACTGTGTTATAGATAACATAAAATGCTTTCTATATAGCAATTTTAAAAAGGAATGCATTAGAACATACTGACATTCATCTGGCACAGGGACAAAAAAATATCTGCAAAAATTTAACTTATCTATGTCTATGCGTATAAGCATGAGTATAAGCTTTTCTATTTCTAATGGTTGAAATTTATTGCATTATAGCTGTACTGTAAGCACGGACATGCTGAACACCTCAATTACGGAGAGGTACCTACCACTGTGTCAGAAAGAGGTGACATACCGGGTTGTGCCCTAATAACAACTTCATCTTCTTCTGAAACTGAATCATCTTGACCTCACAAAAAGATTTTATGATCAATCTCTATTTCCAATTACATGTCCAGTATCATTAAGTATGTAGCTGTAACTAGTTGGAATCCCACAAAGCACTTAAAGTACTTATAAGAAAAAGTACTTAGTTTTTAGTTTAAATGCACATAAAATATATAAAAAACATACTATTTCAAAACTTACTCTTTGATAACAGATCCTCAAGGGTGCAAATGTACAGTGTGATCCTCTGACAGGCCTTTCCAATGGCCTCTTTGTATTCTCCAATGGTAAAAGGTGTGTCAGTCCCAGGGATATTTTTTATCTGAGAGCCATCTGGATAAAGCAAGACATATTCTTCATCTTCCATATCTTGATTGAAATCTTTTTGTTTTTTCAAAGCTGCTGCCAAACGTTGCTCAGATGAACACTGGGGGTCAACAGGTGGAGGTAGGTTTTTTCCTCTCATGGGCTTCAAGCCATTCTTGGTCTTGTTCATGATCCCAACAGAAATCTTAGATCATCAGTCAGATAAGATGGAACGCAAATGATAATACTGTTCTGTCCGACAACTTCATTAACTTCAGCAAACATTAAGCTTACCTTTACTGTTTTGATTTCTTTTCACTTTTTGAAAATGTTTTCCTTTCAGTTTCTTTTAGTTGTCTGTATTTCATGAACTGAAGAACAGCCGAAGCTGACTTCCCTGGAATGGCACATGGCAAACACAAACACACACACACACACACACACGCACACACAATCAAAACCAGAGAGAAAAAAAGATGATCTAAATGTAGTATTTATAATCTGATGGACAGAACAGATAAGAGAATATTACCTCTGGGCACAGCCTGGCATGACACCTGGTCATGACCTGCAGGTTTAGGGGGCGTTCTCCATGACAAAACTTACATTTCGCCCACATGAACTGCAAAATTTTGGCAAAGTCGGCCATTGGAAGCCCAGAAAGGACAATACATTTTGATCTGAAAAAAACAAAAAAAACAATGTTATCGATTTTAGCATGCTATATTTGTATTCCGTTGTTTTTTATTAGTAAGGGTCTGAATAAATTGTAAAATATTATTTTTTACTGTCAATCTGTAATGAATTTTGACCTGATTTCAACCATTAATGAAGCATTGCAGAATTTTTTCGTGAACTTTGAACGTTATTTGCATATATTTATTTATTTATATATTTATTTGCAATTAAGTTAATAACGTTTCACAGTTAAGTGTGTAATTCGTCAGATTAGTCTAATAATATCCAAAAGACCAATGAATCGTATGATCAGGATGTTAAAATAAACAAAAAACTCACCTTTTAGTTCACCGACAACACCTCTACTCTGACCAAAAGCCACTGAACAAATAATCAGGTCCCACCTGGGTTCGTCACTTTTTGAGGTCCCCCGAAACATTTCCGTTGTGGTCTGTGCTATTTGCAGTGCGTTTCTGTGTTTGCAGCGCATTCCTGTGTTTGGTTGTGTTGTGAGAATTTGCAGCGCGCGTTTCCGTATTTGTGTTTGCGTTGCAAGGATTTGCAGCACCTGTGTTGTCAAACTGATGAAGATGTTTTCTTAATTTGTTGCCACTTTGGCCACTTAAATCTTCCTCATGTTGCATTTAGACAATATATACACAGACAATATACATTTCCAGTTGATTGGAAATCCTTACTTATTGCCCTAATGGTGGAAATGTAAATATTCAATGCTTAAAGGAGAAGTTTTCTTCCAATACAAAGATTCACATATAATGTACCCCCCCATATAAAATGCATTTTATATCTGAGAAACTAATTATTATTGTTTAGCACGTTAAACATCTATTCATTAATAGAGTATTAATAATAAACTAATATTATCCTATTGTTATACAATAAATAAATAAATAAATATGATATTATAGTCATAAACACAAGCATGCTTTGTATATATTATACATTTTATGTCTAGGAAACGAATTTATTATTGTTAAGCAAGTCAAACCTCTATTCGTGAACAGTATATGACAGTAGTTTTGTCTAAACAATCAAAGACTCTATTATTCAGTGTTACAGTGTAAACACTATTACTTTTATATCGCGTCATTTTTATTTTATAGAACATTAAAAACATCCTGGCATCGTGAAACATTTCGATGCAGTGAAAGGAAACATACTTCAGAACGTTTCACTTGATTGCACATGTAGTCAGGAATTACAGTTTGGAAAAAATCTTACTACTATAAATGTCTACAAGTTATGTCCCAGTAACACAACAACTAACATAAGTAGGCTAATAAAAGAAAGACACTCCTTTGGTGGATTTCGCCATGCGTGGCATTTTGCTCTTCCTCTGAGAGAAATACTGTAGAAATCTTACTCCTCACAGCGCTTCTTCCAGTAACAAGATGCAAGTAACCAAGATAAACAATGAAATCAAGTCTCGCTGCTTTGTTTACGTTGATGTGGGCAGTACGTCGCTTGCCTCCACGTGGATGTTTATAATATCAAAAGTCTAAGTAGCTTGTGGGTGTGATCAAATTAAAAATAATTAGGTCTGATGAGAAAGACTGGACATGGGGTTGTTTTCATACAGATGTAGCATCTGGACTAATCAGACATACATTAATTGTTACATTTAACAAATAGTCTTTAAACCCAACAAGCCAGCTATATGCTGGAGCTCTGGAGACAAACCCCAAAGCAGTTAACCCCACAAAAGGGCTCAGTTGCCAGGACGTCCATCTGATAAGAGGTTTTATTGCCCAGAGGAATGCACATTTGCCCATGCTACATTTGCCCATAGGGAAGACACAATGCCTATAGAAATAGACTCTTTCCTATTCATTCACAGACAGACCTTTCTTTGACCTTCCTATCACACATAGCCCACGTCATTGTGTACGGTATTACTGCATTGTATTTTAATTTTGTCTGTTGTATTTGTATTTGTCTTTCTGCTGTTTTATGCATGCGTTATGATGACTAGTCGTATAACTTACCTATGCCATGTTTGGTCTCTTTGAATTTTGTATCTTGATCATCTAAATGATGGTGTATATTATATGTAGATACCTTTGCAACATATTAGTGTTTTAAGAAACCTTAGTAGTTTTGCATCAACACCCAATCAAATTACATATGCAAAATACCATGCCCACAGACAAAGAGTCGTCAACTTTCCCTCCAAAGGTGAAAGTTTCCATTGTCCTTACAGATTCGATTGATGTATTGCTCTTATCTGTACGATCAAAAATAATGGAGTAATTGAAGTTCTTTTTGGCGTTATCAGAAAAACTGCCACAAACCGCACCGGCGCGTTTTTCGACCCCAGAGGGTTAAGACCACTAGTTTTGTGGTGCTGTTCTAACTATACGGCAAAATGGAAGGATATAGAAATGTCTTTGAAGGACACTCCCATACAAAAAGTGCTAGGATGCTTAGAGCAGGTTAATGATATACTCCAGGTACAGAGTCAGTGTGTTGGCCACTCTGTCAGACTGTGGATGGAGGTGGTTAAATGTTTTAAGCTTCAAAAGGAGGTAAAGGTATTGGGTTGGCCGGCCTATGACCCACACTTTACTCCAGTTCTGCATGACTACAGATATAAGATTTGGATCTCTCATGGTATTACTGCCCTTTGCAATATTATATCAAACGGAGATCTGGATAACTTTCAGAATGTATGTCAGAACTTTGATCTCAATAGACAAGACTTTTATCGGTACCTACAGGTACAGCATTTTTTCTGAACAGAGATCGGAAGCTCCATTAAGGGTGATTCTTCTACATTGATCCAGATTTTTATAGATCCATATAAGGGTAAAAATATCAAAGGGATTATAGGCAAATTGTATAGTGCTATCTCTTTGATTAATAAAAATTCAACAGATTATGTTAGACTGCAATGGGAGAACGACACGGGAGAGGAAATACCAGAGGATGTTTGGCTTCATGCTTGGAAAAGTGTTCTACTACTCATTCATTGAACTGGAGAGATTTTGGTTGGAAATGTCTGATTAGATTTTTTAAAACGCCTATGCAAAAATTTAAGTTCTCTGGGAGACAGCATTCTTGCTGGAGGGAGTGTGGTTCTGTACAAGCTGACTCTGCCCATATCTTTTGGTAATGCCCACATATTCAGTCTTTTTGGGGAATGGCGGGATAATTAATGTTGAGGGTATTAGGTTTTAACATAGATGTGTCATTTCCCACTATGCTCCAAGGGGTCATTCCGGAGGGTTTGAATAAGTGTGATAATTAGTCACTAAATGTTGGCTCAAGAGAACCCCCCCTGCTGTGGATCTTCTTCTAAGTATTGTCAGTCAAATATGTTCTATGGAAAAAATGACCTTATCCCTCTGATTACAGAAGGACAAAGGGGAAAAGTATTGGAGGAAATGGGATTGCTATTTACTTCAAACAAGCAATGGCTAGACCTAGAATGGCTAGAAATTGCACCTCAACATCCACCTCTAATAAGTGTTTTTTTGTTTGTTTGTTTGTTTGTTTGTTTTCTTGTAAGGCCTCATGTAACTTTTGCTGTTAATTGTTTTTTTGTTTTTTTTATTAATGTAATTTTTTTTTATTATTATTATTATTTCTTTCCTTCTTGCGGTGAAGGTGAGTATTTTTTGTTATAAATATTTTGTTTATGCTCTATGTTTGTGTACACTAAAACTGAAAAATATCAAAAAATAAAGTATAAAAAAAAATGTGCAACATTGAACTCACCACAACTGTGAGTTATAAAGTAAACTAGCAATTGTGACTTTTTTGCAATTGCAAGTTTATATAACACAATTCTGACTTTAAATCAGGCATATTTTAGTGTATATCTCGCAACACTGAGAAAAAAAAAGAATTGTGAGATAAAAAGTGGCAATTATTATTATTATTTTTTTTTTTTTTTTGTATTCCATGCAGAACACTAGCTTCTATGTGTAACGTGGATGCTGAGGCAGAGTTTGAATCCATATGTGGTCGTTTATTAGGGGTTTCACGAGTTCGCCTGCCCATCCAGTCCTAATGGGCAATGGTAAACAAACTTGGCTTGCTCTCCTTTTAGGAGGCTCGAACCCGAGGCTCGGCTTGAGCGCAGAGTTTGGTGCAATGAGAGCTGCTTATATAGGCTTGTAATGATGATTGACAGGACTGATCGATTTGACTCCTCCCAAACCTATATTTGGAACTTAATTTAGAAACAGACAAATACAGAGTAGCAGGCAACAAGTCAGTAACCAGATAGGCAGTCCGATGGGTAAACAATGCAATAGGGCAATCCAGGAAACAATAGTGAAAAGACAGGCTGTGGGTCCAAACCGTGATATCAGTCCAACCGGGCAAACAATACAACGGGTAATCCAGAAGATGACAGTGAGAAGACAGGCTTTAGGTTCAAACCATGAAAGCAGTCTAATCTGGCAAACAATCCGAAGGGGTAATCCGTAAACTCATGAATCCAATAGCAAGGCAAACCAGCAACAGGTAATCAGAGTAATAGTAGAAACGCTCGGTAAGGCAGGTTAACTGGCAATACTTCGCAAAGAGCAAGCATATGGTCACTGTTTAAATAGTCCCAAACAGGAAGTGAAGGTAGAACCAGCAGAGGGAGTGTAGGCAATCAGTACTCGGGTGAGGGCTCCCTCTGCTGGCTTGGCGTTACACTATGATGTTATCAGACAAGATAAGCTGTACACTGGCATCATGCGCACTTCCAGGAACCTGAAATTTTACACTCCAAAAGCTAGATTAAAAAAAAAGAAAACTGTACTGTCAGCATTACAGAAGTATAGCTGATACTGAGTTTACTGGTCATATTAGCAGATAAAGTCAGTGACAATGTACACTTCAAATTAGACTGTGCTGTTGTACTTATGATAGGTATGTAGGTTTGACTTATGCACTTATGCTTTGTGCATTGTGCTTGTTACAGACAAGTCATAAAACTCATCACAGGGCAAATAAATATTTAAAATGGAACCTATGAAAAGACAGATACCAGTGAAAACAATTGATGAAAGAGCAAATAAATAATAAATATATGCTATATACAAATAAGGCAAGATTCTTATGGGCTAATACAGGTAAATAAAAGTATTCTTGGTTACTTATCAATACTGATCATCCACAATTGCCTGCAGCATGTATGTGGGCCACCCTTTACGATTAACAAAGTCCCTATATCCATCTTTTGGCGAAACTATGGGAATGTGCTTCCCGTCAATGCATCCGATTATTTGTGGAATGTGATGTTCCACTTTGGTGAGATATTGTACTTGCGTCCTCCAGACTAGGGACCTGGATGAGATTTTTCGCATAGGATACCATCCCTTTGAGAAAGTTGAAAGTTGAAATTTTAGAGAAAGTTGTATCTGCTCAACTGTGCTCATTCTTGCAAAAAAATGATATCTATGAAGAATTTCAGTCAGGTTTCAGGCCCCGTCACAGCACAGAAACCGCACTTGTTAAAATCACTAATGACTTGCTTCTTGCGTCAGACCAAGGCTGCATCTCATTGCTAGTTTTACTTGATCTTAGTGCTGCGTTCAACACTATAGATCATGACATACTAATAGATTGACTACAAAATTATGCAGGTATCCAAGGGCAGGCTTTAAGATGGTTTAGATCCTACCTGTCCGATCGCTACCACTTTGTTTATTTAAATGGGGAGTCATCTCAGTTATCACCAGTAAAGTATGGAGTGCCACAAGGATCTGTTCTAGGTCCTCTACTATTTTCAATATACATGCTGCCCCTTGGTAATATTATTAGAAAACACGGGATTAGTTTCCATTGTAATGCTGATGATATTCAACTATATATCTCAACAAGACCAGATGAAACTTCTGAATTATCGAAGTTAACAGAGTGTGTTAAAAATGTAAAAGATTGGATGACCAATAATTTTCTACCATTAAATTCAGATAAGACAGAGATATTACCTAAAAACAATACACAGAATCTTTTGACTTACAATTTACAACTAGATGGATGTACTGTTACTTCCACTACAGTCAAAAGCCTGGGTGTTATATTAGACAGCAACTTGTCTTTTGACAATCATATTTCTCATGTTACAAAAACAGCATTCTTTCATCTTAGAAACATTGCCAAGCTGCGAAACATGTTACCTGTTTCTGATGCAGAAAAGCTAGTTCACGCATTCATGACCTCTAGACTGGACTATTGTAATGCACTGCTAGGTGGTTGTCCTGCATCTTCAATAAACAAGCTACAGATAGTCCAAAATGCAGCTGCTAGAGTCCTTACCAGGTCAAGAAAATATGATCATATTACCCCAATTTTAAAGTCTCTGCACTGGCTACCTATTAGGTTCCGCATCAGCTATAAAATAGTACTTCTTACCTATAAGGCACTTAACGGTTTAGCTCCTGCGTACCTAACTAGTCTTCTACCACGCTACAATCCATCACGCTCCCTAAGGTCACAAAACTCTGGACTGTTGGTAGTACCTAGGATTGCAAAGTCCACTAAAGGAGGTAGAGCTTTTTCGCATTTGGCTCCTAAACTCTGGAACAGCCTTCCTGATAACGTTCGGGGTTCAGAAACACTCTCTCTTTTTAAATCTAGATTAAAGACGCATCTTTTTAGCCGAGCATTCAAATAATGCATCTCATAAACTTTTCCTGCAGTTATATCTGATGAAATGCTCATTATTAATCTTTTAGCTCTGGTTTAACAAATCTTTCTTTGCTTAGTTTGAACAGCAGCTACGCTAATTATGTTCCTATTTGTTCTCTGTTTTTGCCATGGGATTGACATCCCATGGTAACTAGGAATTCACAAACTCCAGTGTTGATCCAGAACACTTAAGAAGAGATGATGCCAACCCCACAGAGGACTTCAGATGATGCCAACCCTGAAACAACATACAGCACTACCGAATTCTGCTACTAGTTTATAGTGTTCTTTGTCTGTTTGATTACGTCATTAACTGATCTTTACCACACATCTCTACCATATGTACATCAAGCTACTACTGCATATATTGTAAAAATGTCAATTTGGTGTAAAGTTGCTTTGCGACGATATGTATCGTGAAAAGCGCTATACAAATAAATTTGAATTGAATTGAATCCCTTTGCAAAACATGTAGACAAACTTTTTGACTGTGCATTTGTGCAGGCCAAATTGATTCGCTATTACTCTGTATTCCCCGTAGCTACTGAGTCGGTACAGGACCACAGCCACCCGCATTTCCAAGGGCACAGGTGCATACACAGTGAACTCCTGGGGACTCATCACACCCTCCATCACGGAACATAATTTTACAAATACTGCTTGGGACATGCGAAAATTTTCTTTCCATTCGGTGTCATCAAATTCCATTAAAACCACCCTTTCCAACCAGTCCTTACTTCGTACTTTCATCCAGTACCTCCGCGTTTGTCACGGGGGCATGAATGAAATGTTGCCATATGAAAGGACAGAGGAGGCCTGTTGCTGGAGAAATTGTATCCGACGTTGTCTGTTTGCATGTATAAAATTAAAAATGAAACACATAAAATTCTATATGGTACCATGACGAAGACGAAGATGAAGTGTTGACACCTGAAATTGGAGGTAGCGTTGGATGGTGTCGTGTGGGGACACACCACCCTTGTTTTATTCATGGTTTATGGGTCGCTGTATGTATTTGTGTTTCTTATTGTGATGCCTGGATGTTCTTGTTCCTCACTTTCCGGTCTTTGGATTATGTTCCTGTTTCTTTGTGTGGACTTTTTGCCAGTTTCTAGGTTTGGAGCATCTATTTATTTTGTCTTTAATTATTAAATCTGTGCGTGCATGTTTGGATTCTCTCTTTGCATTGTCTCTTCAAACTTATTACAATTATAAATACCCTTCTCTGTTTAGTTTTCATTAGAAATTAATGAAAACATTTTTCAGAAGCCCTTACAAAAATGAAAAGTTAAAATGCACATAGGCACCTACAGTACACATATGACCAGAATGTGAGAACACCAGTATGTACAGTCAACACTCTTGATGCTTTTTACGCAACAGATGTCAACATCTTGTCAACATCTTTAATCTTTAAAGATTATTGTGTCAACAGGTTTCTGGGCCTGGGGCTGTACAGAGCCATCAAAACAGTTTGTAGTTATGTGTACCTGTGTTACGGCCCTTTGAGAAAATGAGAAGAATGAATTAGTAGGAATTAGGAAGCAGATGATCGCTGACAGTCACACAACAGGTAAAAACAGACAACTTCCTGCAATAACAGCGGTTTCCAGTAAGTCACATTATATTGGGGTGAACTATGCCTTACAGGCTATAAATGTACAATGTGCTCTTCACAAATCACAGATTGTATGAATAACATTATTTGTGATCGCCACAACTAAACTGTTTCTCTTCTAAAGTTGATTTTTTTTTCCTTTTAAATTACTGTAAAATTGACAGTAAATGAAATTATATAGCGTGATTATGAACTAACCAAGTATGTTAAAGTTTTTTTTTGTTTTTTTTTTCTGTTTACATTACTGCAATTGCAGTTTCTATTATGTTGTGTATTGTGTTGTCTATTGTGTGACTTATTGGGGAGAGTATGAAATGTTGAAATAGAGTATTATATTTTGGGTATGTGCTTTTGGGCAAGATCAGAAAAGCAGGAGTCTTTAACGTCCAATCATGTTGGGATTTAGACGTATTTCAGTTACGCTGGGTTAGTTAGTATTGTGGGCTTTTACAGACTGAGGGAAGGGTACACAGAAAAGACAATTTGCTGCTTGACTCCAGGAGTTCTTAGTTCTTATCATTTACTATGCTAATTCATGCTATTGCATATGTGGCAAGGCTGGTCAGGTAGAGTAAGTTACCAATAGTAAGAAAAAGCCTACAGTGGACTATGCCACCCGGTATACACCAGGACATAACAGCCCTGTGCAAGGTCACACAGGTTTGTTACCAAAGGCAGGGTGAACATGGAGAAATACCAGTAATATACAAAACCATAAAATAACATAAATAAAGATAAAGCCATTTAACTTCTCTAAACCCCCGGATGGGAAAGATGTATTAGACGCTCCAAACGTTTCTGTCAGGCTTGTAATCTTCACACTTTGTTGTAAGGAAAAATGTCATCTATAAAAGTGCATGCTTCATAATGAGAAAACAAGTCAGTCGACTCTTTCGTGACTGCATTGTTTTTCTTGGCAAAGCACTGCATATATGGACCACTGCACGACAAACTCATCAGAGACAGGTTAGTCATTGGTTTGAATGATTTACGTCTGTCAGAGCGAATGCACCTAGATAAATATTAATGCTGGAAAAAGCTATTGATATGACGAGACAGACTGAAGCAGTGCAACAGCAGCAGAGTAACCAGCGTGATGAATGTGCTGTTAAAACATCTGGCTCTGTAGATAGAGTCATAAGCAGAAACAAACCATCTCAAAGCAGGCAGAGAGTTAAAAGTGGCCATGGAACAGTCACATTCAAGATGTCAGGAGTGTGGAAAACGGCCATCTCACCCAAAAGCACACTGCCCTGCAAATACAGTACTGTGTCATGCCTGTGGAAAAAGGGTCACTTCCCTTTTGGAAGTGGATGTCCCTTTTGGAAGTCCACAAAAGTGTGTTTTATCCAGAAAGGTGAATGAAATCCAAGAACAGGACCCTGGCATATTTTAAGGCACGGTGATTGCCAAGGGTGACCCCAATGTGCAGTTCAAAATTGACACAGGTGCTTAGGTTACTTTTATGCCAGACCATGTGTTCCATGAGATTTTCAAGGAGGTCAAGAAACCTGCACTCCAGAAAGTAACTAAGCCCCTTACTTGGACCGGGATGCTCACTACTAGTGTGATTGGAGTTTCAAACATGCTACTTCAGAAAGGTGATAGGCATACATTGGAGAAAGTGTATGATGTTAAAAAATCTGCATTCGGCACTGTTAGGCATACCTGTCATCACCAAACTGGGTCTTGTTACATGCGTTGATGACATAAGCACACACTTTGCAGTGTTTCACTCTGCTCTAGCCGCTGTCACTGGGCGGTGTGACATATTCCGCTCTATGAATGTGCATTCTGCTCATGTACCGCTACTCATGCTCACCAGAAAAACAGAGTCTGCTCAAATAATGCGCATATAGGAAGTTTCTATGTAGCATACTTGTTCCTGTTTGCAATAGCGCTAATAATACATCTACGTTTTTTGGGACTTTTCATTCTTTATGAAGTGTAATTGTGATCCATGATCCGCATGTGGTAAAATTACAACTTCTGCATTTGCCCACGTGTGTTGCCATGGTATTCTTAAACAGAAACTGAGGTTAACGCAGATATTGCGTCATTGATAGGCGACAAAGACCAGGGACGAGTCATTACTTAAAACTGGAATTTCTCTGAATTTACAAATCTTTGAGAACTTTTGAGATAACGTAAGTACACAACTGCATGAAATATATATACTGTGCAAGTGTTTTTTGGACATTTTATTACAAAAATCGTACATATTGTGCCTTTAAACATCTATTCGAGAACAGAGTATTGCTAAAATATATAGTCTAAACATGCACTCAGTGTAAACACTCATATTACTTGTACATCCTATCGTTATATGATAAATAAATAAATAAATGGAAAATATGATTTTATAGTCATAAACACAAGATTGCTTTGTATGTATTATACAATACAAAAACATTTTATGTCTGGAAAACTAATTTATTATTGTTAAGCATGTCGTAAATATTCTACATATATTTGTGAACAGTATTTCACAGTACAGTTTGTCTAAACATTCTTAGACTATCATTCAGTGTTACAGTGTAAACACTATTACTTTTATATTGCATGGTTTTCTATTGTATAGAACATTAAAAAACATCCTGCCATCGTGAGACATTTAGATTCAATAAAATGAAATGTACTTCACAATGTTTCACTTCATAAAGCCAGGAATTATAGTTTGGAAAAAGTCTAACACTAATGTGCACAAGTTATGTCACAGTAACACAATAACAACTAATGCGAGTAGGCTAATAAAAGAAAGACTTACGCATGTAAATCGTCTCCTTCGCTGGATCACTCTGTGCATCGAATCGCATTATTTCTCTGAGGTAAATAGAAGTCTTACTCCTCACAGCCTGTCTTCTTCCAGAAACAGCAAGTAGCCAAGATGAACATAAGACAAGTTTCGCTGCTTTGTTTACAGTGAAGTGGGCGTTTACATGTCATGTTTACATTTGGGGGTCATAAGCAGGGTAGAGGAAGTCATAGAGTGATATGCAGGCGTTGTGGTGACTAAAAAGTCTGGCGACCCAAGAATCTGTGTTTTTGTAAAGAAGCTAAATAAATCAGTGCAAAGGGAAAAATACATTCTTCCCTCTATTGAACAAGACCCTTGGACTGTTAGCGAGAGGTTGTATTTTTAGTAAGCTCGATGCCAACATGGGATTTTGGCAAATCCCTCTAGCTGAGCAGTCCACCAAGGTTTTATCACACTGCTTGGGTGGTACTACTTCAATCTTCTGTCCTTTGGTATCACATCGACACCTGAACACTTCCAAAACCACATGGTAACTGAAGTCACTGGAAGGAGTGCGGCATATGTGTCGAATGTGTATATATATATATAAAAAAAAAATTTGCATGGATTTTGCATGGATCTGTTTACAAACCTGTCTATTGAGAACGTTTTAATGACATGATTTTGCTCCAAAATCATTAGTCGAGTTTTTGAAATAACTTCCTTTTTGATCTGACGTGGTTTCACATCACAGAATTTTATATAGTATTCTATAAAGTAATAAAGGCTGTTTATTAGCATTGCATTGGATATTCAGTGTTGGGAAGGTTACTTTGAAAATGTAATGGGTTACAGATTACAAATGACCCTATTTAAAATGTAATAAGTAGTGTAACTTTTCAATTACTTTATAAAAGTAATGTAACATTACTTTTTGATTACTTTTCATAATTTCTAATATTTTCAACTGTTAATCATTTTGAAACATTTAAACCAGGCAGAGTTAATCTTACAGTAGCACTCAACACTGATTACTGTCACTTTCAAAATCCTTCATCACTTGAATTAAGATTATAATAAGTAAGGGATAATATACATCTTTATTTTGCGATAACAACTGGCTACATTATCAACAACATTTTCCCACGTATTACACAGCTGCTTGATAGATTATTTAGATGTTCCATGTCAAAATTATTAGACACGAAACACTGATCTGAGTTGAAATATTTGAACGCAAAGCTTCCATGGAGAAATCAGTTGCTAGCAAACGGCAAGTTCAAACTAGACATTTTAGGGACACAGTGCAGTCATACCACTTTTCTTACACAACATTTCACCACATAAATAATTAAGGAAGTAGTACTAGTTTGTTAGTTATCTTATAATCCATTACAGTGTACAAAAAAAAAAAAAAAATGGCAGCAGCTGCGTTTGTATAAAACAATAGAGCGAGTCCACGATACGAGGATGACAGAATTAAGAAATTGTCCACATAATATTGAATTAAGCTTTAATATTTTATTAGCTAACCAAACGCAAAGCTTCCGCCAAGAAAAAATTGTGAAGCATATAGCACTGACTTAAGATGCCCCAAATGAGTCTGAGTTATTAGCTCCTACCTGTTGTTATTGGGAAATAACATATCTTGTCATGACTGACCAATTAGAGTCAAGCATTTCGCAGAGCCGTGTAATCATTTAATTTAAAGCACAGCCTCAAATTCAGATTTTTTTTTTTACTCGTTTTTTTTGGGGCTTTTTATGTCTTTTAGTGAAAGGACAGTAGAGAGATGACAGGAAAGAGCTGGGAGGAGAGAGGGGAGCGGGATTGGCAAAGGACCTCGAGACGGGAATTGAACTTGGGTCACCGTGAGCGCAGTTGTGCTATATGTCATAACAAGATCATAACATAAATAGCATCATAACAAGAAATAGTTTAATAGCTATGATACTGGGTTTGAAATCAAATGTTTGCATAGTTATGACAGAAAACTATGAATCTATGAAATTATGAAACGAATAAGCATGTGTCCTATTCTGTGTCCTAACTCCTAAAACGTTGGTGTCTCATTTTAGAGCAATTTATGAAAGAAGTCAATTAAATCTGTGTCATGATCGGGGCTGTGGGTCTTCCCTCAGCCTCTCGAGGTCGCTGTTCCCCTTGCACTGCACTCCCCTGATTGTTCACGTCTGTCTTGTCATTTGCACTGATTACGCTCACAGCTGTTCACACTCTGGACTATTGTATAAGAACGCTCACTTCTCACTCCTGTTCAGGTCCGCATTGTCTATTGTCTTCGTGTGTGTTCCTTCGTTTTGATTCGAGTCGTGTTGTGCTGTGTTGGCTTTTTGGTTTATGTTTATTTGTGTTTTGTTTAATTAAAATTTCCCTCCCTGCATTTTGGACCCTGACCTCATTTCTTTAGTACATCGAACGTGACAGAATGCAGACCTCCAAGATGGGTCCAGCGGGGAGGAATTTTTTCAGGGAGGCGGCGTCCCCCCGTTTAGCGGCGGCAAGTGCCCGCTTGGGGGCGGCGACCACCCGCTCTGTTCCAGATACGGCGGGGATGTCTTTTGAGGCGGCGTCGGCCGCTCGTTTTGAGTTTATCTACGCCTGTCTGGCGGGGATGGACACCTGTAGGGCCGAGGCTGCGCAGATGCGGCCCTGCTTTCTGGCGGGGGCGGAGACGCTCTTCCGCGGGCAGGCGGCGGCATCCGCTATCTCCGTTCCTGATGCGGCGGCGACCGCTATCTCCGTTCCTGATGCGGCGGCGACCGCTATCTCCGTTCCGGATGCGGCGGCGACCGCTATCTCCGTTCCTGACGCGGAGGCGGCTGCGCTCGCTGTTCCTGACGTGGCCCTCATCGTGCCTTCTGTTCCGGACGCGGCGGTGACCGCTCTCTCTGTTCCGGACGCGGCGGCGACCGCTATCTCTGTTCCAGACGCGGCGGCGGCGACCGCGCTCTCTGTTCCGGACGCGGCGGCGACCGCGCTCTCTGTTCCGGACGCGGCGGCGGCCGCTATCTCCGTTCCGGACGCGGCGGCGACCGCTTTCTCCGTTCCTGACGCGGCGGCGACCGCTATCTCCGTTCCGGATGCGGCGGCGACCGCTATCTCCGTTCCGGATGCGGCGGCGACCGCTATCTCCGTTCCTGACGCGGAGGCGGCTGCGCTCGCTGTTCCTGACGTGGCCCTCACCGTGCCTTCTGTTCCGGACGCGGCGGTGACCGCGCTCTCTGTTCCGGACGCGGCGGCGGCCGCTATCTCTGTTCCTGACGCGGCGGTGACCGCGCTCTCTGTTCCGGACGCGGCCCTCACCGTGCCTTCTGTTCCGGACGCGGCGGTGACTGCGCTGCACGGGCCTGGCCCGCCGTCCCTCCCCCTGAGTTGCCTTCCTCCGTACCTCCTCCCTCCAGACTTTGGGAACGTCTGGAAGCCGTTCCGTAGGGAGGGGGTACTGTCATGATCGGGGCTGTGGGTCTTCCCTCAGCCTCTCGAGGTCGCTGTTCCCCTTGCACTGCACTCCCCTGATTGTTCACGTCTGTCTTGTCATTTGCACTGATTACGCTCACAGCTGTTCACACTCTGGACTATTGTATAAGAACGCTCACTTCTCACTCCTGTTCAGGTCCGCATTGTCTATTGTCTTCGTGTGTGTTCCTTCGTTTTGATTCGAGTCGTGTTGTGCCGTGTTGGCTTTTTGGTTTATGTTTATTTGTGTTTTGTTTAATTAAAATTTCCCTCCCTGCATTTTGGACCCTGACCTCATTTCTTTAGTACATCGAACGTGACAATCTGTAAGTGGGTATGGGCGTGTGAAAAAATTCAGATGTAATCCCCTTTGTAATCATTGACATTTTTCAAAAGTAACTGTAATTTAATTACACCTTTTTTCTCAGTAACTGTAACTAATTACAATTACATCTATTTTGTAATTAAATTACGTAATTCCGTTACATGTAACTAGTTACTCCCCAACACTGTGCATATTCATATAAAAATGCCCGATATGGCTCGAAGAACAGAGATAATCCATTTAGTTGCAATCGTACAGATATGTCTCAGTGTTTCATGAGTTAAAATGTCTTTGAGTTTTTTTCAGCTACGCGAAAGCGTATACCTTTGTCCGTATTATAGGGATTTCCTGTATGAGTTAAACATTCTATTACATGTATTACATATATTAATTAACAATTTTTTTTTTTTTTTGTCAAAGATTTTAAATCTTAATTAATTTTATAATAAATTCTTATAGCTTTCTAAACATTTATAGTTAGGCCTCCTGTATGTTAACAGGTCATGCTGCAGTTTTCTGTAAAATATATTGATAATCAGTAACAATAATTATTGTTTTGTTTAATTTTTTTATTTAGTAATAACAATAATCAGAATTAGTCATATTGATAAAAACAATGTTTTGGCCAAATTGTGGAGTCCTACACAAAGGCACAACAAACTCAGTGTTCTTTATAATTTTTTGGGAAATAATGTCAGAAAATCTTTCTTGTTACAGTTCAGATTTTGTTGTTACAGTTTAGATTTTGGAAATCACTTAATATAGCCTCTCTCGAAATGAAGTCTTGTTACACATTAATGCTATTTTTAAATTATTTGACATGAAAGAATGACAGAGAGATTAAGTGAAGTTGTGGTAGAAATGGTAATAGTATTTGTTTTTTAGTTTTTTTTTGTTTGTTTGTTTTTTTTACATGCAGTGATGCCCATGATCACAGACAGACTTGTCATATAAGGAAAAACTGAGCCACATTTAGCATGTTAAGTTAAATAATTACAGACCCGGATCCAATGTAATTCAATAAGGATTTTTTTTCATGTGATCATCAATCAATCCTTAAAAACAAGCAGAATAGACTGCATTTCCTATCATTTATGAATATTAAGGCCTATGTTTATTCTGTTTGGTTTTTGTGTAAACTTTACTTAAGCTCACTTGCACTCCTATTTTTTTTTTTTTTTTTTTTTTTTTGCTTACTTTTTTTTTTTTTTTTTTTTTTTACATATGTGTTACAATTAATGCACATTCATGCTTAAATATTGAAATAGTCATTTCATGTGCTTTATCTTCACTAGTCAAATTTCTGTGACAGTTTTTTACACTAGTGGGGCCCATTCCATTATCTTGCCTAGGGCCCCACAAACCTACAGGCCAGCACTGATCGCCCGATCTGGCAGAAAAGGATAAACCTCTCAGGTGCATCTGTCCAAGAAAAAGTCAAAGATTTTCAAGACTTGAAAAAAGACTTGTCATCTGCATCAGTGCTGGCCCTGTACAATGCGAATAAGCCAAGTATCGACAGATGTGTCATCTTATCGACTGGGCACAGTCCACCTGCAACAAGAAGGTCATGACTAAAGACCTGGTGCCTATGAGTCACGGTCTCTAACTCCTGTCTAGCAAAGATATGCATAGGTGTAAAAGGAGGCCCTTGGGCTGACCTGGGCATGTGAGAGATTTCATGACTTTTTCACTGGCCAACACTTTGTGAAGGAAACTAACCATAAACTGAGTCTTCTAGGTGGCCAAAAACTGAACACCCTACGCCCTATTGGATGCGGGGGCATCCATTGCTTCCAGATGAGATTGATGCGCTATTCATTCAAGATTTGTCATGTTCCTGGAAAGAGCCTCTAGACTTCAGACACTCTGTTGTGTATCCCAGTACCTGCTGTTAAAGAGAACATGGATGAGGAGCTCATGGAAAGCAACATTTATGTTGACAACATCATGGAGCATCTCCCAGCAAGCCAATCTTTCCTGGACAACCTGAGAGAACTTTTCAAACCAGACAGTGTGTGCTCAAGTTTAGTGGGCAGCACATTCCAGGGCCCAGTTTATTGCGGGCCCCTCTCTGACCACGATAGTAGTAAAAGGTTTGCTAAATTTTGATTGGATCTTGGTGGACTAACATACGCAAATTGTCCAACACCAACAGACAAAGATGCCAGGACAACAGCCAGACACCTCTTAGAGGGCAAGAAGACGACCTTTGCTACAAAACTCAGGAAGGACAGGACTTCCTATGGGTCAAAATGCAGTTTCTGCCCTTCACCCACCTTAAGACAGATTCCTAAGGTTTTGGCCTGTGACTGACCATGAAAATTCCTTAGGACCTCCAAATGCAGCAGCAGTGGGTGAAACAAAGAGAGATCACAAAGATCCATCCAAATCCACTCATAACTAAGTTTTCAAACCTTAACACTGATGCACACTACAACACACACATCTTATACTTATTCAGAGAAATAAGTATTCTTGGTGACAACAATGTGTAGTGCAACATCTTACACAAACTTGGCTGTTAATGGACAAATGAATGCATGCATAACAGTTCAATCTTTTCCCATCATGTTTGGACTTAATGTGTTCGTAACATTGCCTATTGTATTCTGGTTAAGGTTTGGAAAGTTAGAAATGCACCGGTAAAACTTTAGTGACACTTTTCTAATTTTGTGTTTGGACAGTGCAAATAAATTCCACAGGAGGAAAAAAGGGTGGTCACTGATGTGTCCCCCACTCTGATGGAACCAGCCAGTCACAGCACGGAAATAGAGAAGATAAAAATTGCAATCTCCTCCTCATCAGAAGGGGATAAAGGTTCCCTTCCAAAAGACACTCCTTGTTCTGAGTCTGAGCCCTGCGAGGGTGAAACAATAGCAGAAACACCAACGTTCTTAGTTCTTAGTATCTCAGGAGATGTTAACAGATCAACTCCTTCTGAGTCTTTCATCCAGAGAGACTAACAGATACCTGTACTGAGTCTGAGTGCTGTAAGGGTAGAGGCAATAACAACTACACCATTCTGAGTCTGCGAACCACAAGGGTGAGACAACTACAGATACCAAGTCCGAGTCTCCAGCTTCTGAGGCAGCAACGACCACGTTCTGAGCCTCCAGTCTGTGAGTGAAGAGATACTCTACGTTCAGAGTCTTCGTCCAGCAAGACAACAACAGATGCAGCCTTCTTCTAAAAATCAAGAAAAAAAACAACGTTCTTAGTCTCCGGCACATCCAGGAGGTGCTAACAGATCAACTCATTACATTTACATTTACATTTACATTCATTCATTTAGCAGATGCTTTTATCCAAAGCGACTTACAACTCCTTCTGAGACTGTCGTCCAGAGAGACTAACAGGTACCTGTACTGAGTCTGAGTGCCGTAAGGATAGAGGCAATAACAGCTACACCATTCTAAGTCTGCAACCCACAAGGGTGAGACAACTACAGATACCAAATCTGAGTCTCCAGCTTCTGAGGCAGGACAGATACGACCACATTATGATAATAAGGTTCTTCACCTTATTTGTTTCAGAGTAGCAACAGTTTATCTTTCCAGGTAACGTAGCTCTGACATAGCAACACCCAACATAATCACTTGCATTTTATGCATCTTATGTACTTTATTCCTTCTCCATTCATGGTATTCATTTAGTAGTTGTTGATTACTCCTGTCCATCTTTTGTTAATAAAATTTACACTTGTGTCTTCCTTGTATTGATAATGCAGTACGAGGTTCATCTTTCTTATGTGATGTACTCATAGCTACACATTATTTGACACATGATCCAGGAATCATAATGTCATCTGTGACATGAGCACACTATTTCACCACACAAGAATAAAGCAAAATTCACCACACAAGAATAATGAAAATGTGTCAAGATGGGTGGCCTGAGTCTGGTCATAGCACGGGGACTGAGAAAATATACTGGCCTGAACAAGCTTACTTGTCAGTCCATGATGGCCTTCTTCTAAAAGGTACAAGACCTGTTATTCCTTCTGCATTGCGGAATGAAGTCCTTGCCAGGCTGCACAAAGGACATCAAGGAGTGGCTAAATGCAGGGAACATGCAAAGTAAAGTGTGTGGTGGCCAGGACTTACTGTAGTCAGCAGTTGAACAAGCTGGTCTTGAAATGTCATGCTTGCATCAAAGAGTGCACCAATCACACTGAACCACTGATCCCAACAGAGTTTCCTGAGAGGTCCTAGCAAAAGCTAAGGACGGATCTGTTTGTCTTGAAAGGGAAAACACCTTTTAGTTGCGGATTACTAGTCATGGTATGTCGAGGTGGCTAATCTTTCACTCACTAGCTCTGCAGATGTCAGTATACACCTAAAATCTATCTTTGCACGTTGCAGCATTCCAGAGACATTAGTGAGCGATAGCGGGCCACAGTTCGCACTTTCTCTGGAATTCTGAATTCTGGATGTGACTCTAAAGTGGCCCATGTGGTAACTAATGAATATGACCCAAATAGTGCCAACCAAATGTGGGTCACCTTTGGCAAAAATGTGGCACAAAGGCTAATCAGGGTGTAAACCAAATGTGGTCCACATCCCAGCCAACATGTCCATGTCCATGGGATTTATTTTGGATATATGGGTGTCAACTGGGCATGGGCTCAGAGTGGGCACTTTGATCGGCTGAATGTGGGCCCCAACTTGGATAAAGTTGTGGGCCCCAGTTAGGTTGCCCATTATTGTTTATTTGTGGGTCCCATATGGGCCACATTTGGGCTATATTAGGCTATATTAATAGTTACAAATTTTGTGTTTTTTGTTTGTTTTTTTTTGTTTCTTTGCAGTTGATTTATTTTTATATAATTAAGGGTAACTACATAACCCTAACAATTGAATAAACTGATTTAATTCTATGTATTTTGTGTGTTTTTAAATCATAAAGGATTATATCATAATGTTCTGTATATATATATATATATATATATATATATATATATATATATGTATATATATAACAATCCAAGACCATTTACTTTATGAATAATTTCATTTTATTCTATTTATCTCAAAGGGTTTTTTTTCTTATAATGTAAAAACACTTTTGTTATGTAGTCATTGTGTCATGCAATGATTGGCATGCTGTTACGGTGTGTGCTGGATGGACGAGACGGGAAACGAGATACGATACAAACAATTACTTTAATCTAAATCTTCGTGTGAATCAGACAGGAACAGGCAGGAACACAGCGATACATCCACACACATAATACAACATCAAGGACCGACAGAGAACTCAAAATACAAACAGACTTATAAAGGGTAACTAATTACAAGGACAGGTGAACACAATAATAAGGAAGAAACCAAATTCAACAGAACAACAGGGGGAGACTATGGGAGAAACCAAAACAGAACTGACATAACTGTGACACATGCATGCTTTCCTGCTCTTTCTCATTAAAAAAAAACAACAGTTGTCACTAATGAAACTTATAAGAAGATTGAACTACGTTATTGTAGCTTAAACAGTTACATAAAACATGAAACTAACTTTCAGTAGGATGTTTTATTAATACAACTCATGAGGCAGAAGCTGAAAACAAATTTCAATGCTCTTGAATGTTTCTGCGTGCAACGCAATCACCCATATGTAACATTTCCACTTCAATAAAAAAAAAACTTTAAATGTGAGCGCAAATTTGTGGGCAACGTGTCGAATGTGTAAGTCAGCTATTTGGTCACTGAGGTTCGAGTTGTTCTCTTAATTACGAATAAACCATTTAAAACTCCTCCCCTGAATGTCCATAATTGGGTATGATTTGTCGTATAATTTGGTTTACACGATTTAATTGTTTAGTGTCCGTACTGTGAAAATGATGGACAGCGATAAATGTCGCTGCAAGCCATTGTGCGGAGTGAACTAGGCTTGAACTAGGCAGTCTCTGCCAAGTTTCCAGATCCAGCTAATAAAAGCGTCTTTGTGGGAAGCATAAAATTAATAGGTTACAGAATGCAATATGCATACAGTCATATGGTCATACAGAATGCTATGCTATTTCATTCAGTTTGGTAGTTTACCTTTTACAAAGATATGATAAAAACATCCAGAAGAGCAACAGATAAAGTTCTTATTATCATTCATATAGCAATGCTTATTAATAAAAGCTATTACAGTAATAAGCATTGTTGCATGAATAATAAATGTATCCACATGTAGCATATCGTGAAATATCAACAATTGTGATAAAAAATAAGGTCTAATTTATCAGTGTCCATCCCCCCAAAACAGACAGCACAGACAGTGTAATGAGTTGCATTTTAGGTGTTATTATAGTGCATTTTTTAACACCCCAGTGTTTCAGTGCATTCTGGGACAACATTAGCCTACTTTAAATCTAAATACAGTAGTACTAATTGACCATGAAAAACAACCAAACATCCCCTCATGCCATGGCTCCATAATGGATTTATTGTGAAGATGAAAGCCCACAAGAGTGTGGTAAGTTAACTTTAATTTTCAACTTTTTTTTATCTCTTTGTTTTTTGTTCTGATTATGTTTGCAAGATATAGAGCATACATTAATTTCTATAAGAATATGTGAGCGAGCGCTCAGTTTCTGAGTCAAGCTGTGCTAACTGTTCTTTTCCTCCCGCAGCGCGGCTGTCAGACCAGGGGCAAGACTCGTCATGAAGTCCTAAATGTATGTTAAATTGGTAATGTTTTAAATGCATAAAATGAGTACGTTTGAAATTGTAAATATGGCCTAAAAGAATTTGGCTACTTTTAGTAGGATGCAACACAGTTAACTGATGCAGGGTGATCTAGATATAAGTCTTAAGAAGGCTACATACCCAACAATTTATTTTTTGAAACATGATTTTAATGGCAGTTTCTTAAACGTGTAACGTGCAGCATAAAAATAGAAGTGCATGATAGCTGTCAAGGTTTCTGTTAATTTGGTATTTGTTTTCCTTTTGCACAGTTTCCCTTGCTGTGTTGATTGTATTATTCTGCTCAGGTTGTGTCTAGTTAATTTATCCTTGTTTGATCTGAGTACTTAAGTTCCTGTATGTCCCCATGGGGTTTGTCTGTTCTTACGTCTACATGTCTTGAATGTTGCGGTGCTACAATGTGTTTGGATTTACCCTTGTTGGATTAAAATATATAATATATACAATGCTGCTTGAAAGTTTGTGAACCCTTTAGAATTTTCTATATTTCTGCATAATTATGACAAAAAATTTATGAGATTTTCACAAGTTTTGAAAACAGACAAAGAGAACCCAATTAAACAAATGAGATGAAAGTATATATTTGTATATGTCATTTATTTATTATGAAAAAAAATCCAGCATTAAATATTTAATAATTGTGAGTTGAAAAAGTATGTGAATCGCTATGATTAGCAGTAAATTTGAAGGTAAGAGTCTATAGGATGACAATTAGGTGTCAGTTTATGCCCTGTTTTCTTTGAAGAACAGGGATCTATTAAAGTCTGATCATGTTTGTGAAAGTGAATCATGGCAAAAACAAAGGAGATCTCTGAGGACCTCAGAAAGAGTTGTTGTTGCTCATCATCATCAGGAAAAGGTTACAAAACCACAAATCTTCACAAATCCACAGTTAGACAGATTGTGTACAAATGGAGGAAATTCTAGACCACAGTTACCCTCCCCAGAAGTGGTCGACCAACAAAGATCACTCCAAAGCAAAATGTATAATAGTTTCCGAGACTGCAAAAAACCCCAAGATAACTTCTAAGCAACTAAAGGCCTTTCTCACATTGGAAAATATTGAAGTTCACGAGTCCATCATCAAGAGAACAATGAACAACCATGGTGTGCATGACAGGGTTGCAAGGAGAAAGCCACAACTCTCCAAAAAAGGCTATTGGAGAAATGTTGTATGTATATACATACATACACACACACACACACACACACACAAAACCAGCAACAAAAGTTACGGCATTACTAACTTGACATCGCAGTCAGTACTTTATCAAAATACTTTTTATAATATAGTTAGAAAACTTACATCAGCAAAACACTTTTTTTTACCATTTCTTTTTGTTTTCCCTCAGGTTTTCCCAAGGTCTAAGAATGAGACAGATAGACCTGATGGAGGATGGTGTGGCTTCAAGCAGCAGAACGCTATCTCGAATGACTGCAGTAGTAAGAAAGGTATGAAGGAATAATCAAATTATGATTACCATACAATTTTTCAGCTTGTCTTTGCAGAAAGTAGACTACCTTGCAATTTGTCATGATAAGATTTCATATCAACTGCTAGTTTAAGATAAATAATAGCACTTTATTTATATACTGAACTGAAAACAGCAAAACTAATATGGCAATATGCTTTTTCAAATATAGCCTGTATGTCAGTAACTGCCCTTATTTGATTGTTTACATACTGTGTGCATGTTGCTAGATCATGTCAATTTATGTCCAGCTCAAAATCACTGACTCCACCTTTTGCCATGGAATAAATTATAATTATACTAAGAACAGAACATTTATGTAAATGTTTTCTGTCCACCATATTGTTTAAAAAGTTTTGTTCACAGTGCATTCTGGGATTGCCTACCTGAAACAGACACGTAACATTTATGTTTTGAACTAAGGTCTGTATACGGGCAGTTAAGAAACTTCGGCACCTAGGACAAATGAAGGTTGGAGGTCGTCACTGCTTTGTCCTCATAGATGAGAGCAAATTTTCACATAAGAGAAAGGTACTGCAAATTCACCGGACATCAATAAGTCTGTTGTAGTGGCAACTTGCAAGAATATTTAGAAGATTTAGGTTGCAACACTTGTACAGTTGTACATCTGGACAGTGTGTTAAACAATATACAGCGTGATCTTACTCAACAAAATGGATATATGGCGCCACCGTGGGAACAGGACAACTAAACTTTTGAAAGAGCACCTCAAGGTCATTGAATGGGAATACTGGCTTGCCAGGAACCATCCCTCACACATTCTTGGTCGCCTTATACATGACATTAGAAAATACAACTTACATGAATGTGGTTCAACCAGACCGTAAAGAACCATATTTTTGTGCACCTCAAACTGTTTATAAGTCTTTATATTTGATAATTAAATGTATATGGTAAAACCTTGTAATTTTGCAATTTTAATTATTAAAAAATGATTGGCATTGGGAATATATTGTTTCTTTGTATTTTTTCACATAACTTTGATGTTACCTTCTTATCACTTCATGATACATTATGGCAGTTTAAAATGAAGAGTTAATTACTGTCACTTTACTTTAAGCAGACAAAGACCACTTATAAATATTAATACCACATTATAAAGCTTTTAAGATGTTTAAAAGAAGTCTTTGTTTTCATCACTTTACTTTAAGCAGTTAAAGACCATTCATAAGATGTATGATACTGTGCAGATCTGAAGTAAACAATGTCAAGAAAGTAAAACATGAAACTATAGGATATATAACCCATTATAGCTTAAGTAGATAAGATGTTCATTGTGTTATAAATCATCACAACACATTATAATGTTGTTTATAAGGCATTATGCATGCATTATAATACATTAAGAACGCCCTTATAATGCATTGTAAATGCAGGCTTTATTTGGTGTTATAATGCATTGTACTCATAAAAGTTATAAGCACAAATAGGTAAGTATTATAATGCATTGTAACTGTTTTTATGATTATTAATTAGATGATACAACACATCATAATGGTGTTTATAAGGCATTACGTGTGCACTATAATGCATTATTAATAATACCCGTATGAAGGATTACAAATGCAGGCTTTATCTGGTGTTATAATGCATTGTACTCATCAAAGTTATAAGCACAAAAAGGTAAGTATTATAAAGTATTGTAACTGTTGTTATGATTATTTATAAACTTGTATAACATATTATAATGTTGTTTATAAGGCATTATGCATGCATTATAATGCATTAAGAATGTCCTTATAATGCATTATAAATACAGGCTTCATAGAAAGTGTTACCGAAAAATCCATAATTGAAATGAAATATAGTATATTCATTTCACAGTGATAAACGGATTAAGTGAATATGGCCTCCGGTCAGTTTTGACCGCAAACAACAAAAGTTTGACTCTCAGATGAACAATACCAGTGAGTTAAAAACAGTCAAACATTAGAAGATGTGCACTGACAGCTCCTACATTAGATTTCATTGAGTTGTGTGGGTGAATATTAACTGGGCCATCCTAACTTAATAAATATTGTGTGATTTAATCTTGACAGCTTTCTTTCAGACATTATATTAGGTGTCATGTCATTGAACTGAATTAAAACATCACTTAATGTAATTAATATTCATTCATAGCTCCCTTGTGAAATAATGAATTTCAGCTTTTGTAAACATGAAAATATGAATTTGAAAGTGTGTAATATGATGAGTTTATGTTTGTGAGTTGTGATATGTTGTGTTTTGTGTTGCAAGAACTTCAGCTGTGCCTCTGAATAGTTGACCGTGTTCAGAAAAACATTTAAACATCAAAATAAAAGCATTTTCTCATAGCGTGGACATATAATTTACCATCATAACTCCTCACAGGTGGTAAATCACTCTGATCTCCATTTTCTTCTTCATCTGAGTTGCTGTTGACTTTTGTCCGCTCTCTTTGGATTAGAGCAATTACTCTGATCAACGTTAAAAGTACCATTTCTATGTCTATATTAACTACCGTTTGCTAGAAGAAATACAAAGTGAGAAAAATAATACTGAGTGAGAAAAATACTAGAATTCAACTAGCAATAAACCGACTAGCATTGGCTGCAAGATATGCAAAGTGAAAACGATGCAACGAGCAACAAACAGTGAGTGATTAATCAAATTTATCAAAGTGGGTTTTTATACAGTGACGTCACAATCCAACTGACATTCCAAAGTTGCTAGAAGATGGTCGTTGCTGACTGATTTGGCGTTGTGGCCGGGGCTTATGCATAGTCCCCCCGAGAAGGGAATGAGACACTGCGTCCTCTAGGGGTCGCTATGGGGAATGCCATCTCCATGACCCATGTCTGAGGCCTATATACAAAAATGATAACAGTGTTGGCTGGCGACAGCCTATGACGTCACTTCCGGTGCGACCACAGTATAAAAGGATGCCAGTAGAACATAACATTCGCTTCTTCGTCTGAAGCTTACATCCAAAGCATGGTAATGAGACTAGAGGACGCAGTGTTTTGTTCCCATCTCGGGGAACCAGGGTTACATACGTAACCTGAGAGGTTCCCTTTCGAGGAACTCAAACTGCGTCCTCTAGGGGTCGCTATGGGGAATGGTTATACCCACTCTGCCATGCTGAGGGGAGTGCCTGTCATCATAGAGGCGAGCACTAAGTACCAACTCCCTTAAGCTTAAGGGAGTTGGCCCTGAGACGTAGTGATGGCTGTCAGTGACATTATCCCCTACGGGCAAAGCCTGAGCTGCATACCCAAAGACTTACCTGAAAGGGGTCAGAAGCACTGGACCCAGGGTAGAGCTCGAACCTTGGAAACAGAAGGTATTCCTTTAAGGGGATACGGCCAAGTGCCTAGGGTTTGCCTAGGTTTGGCCTGTCACCCAGGGGGCTACCGCGGGCTCTGCATAGGTTCCCTCAGGAATCGTATTACAGAACATAAGTGGTAACTCCCTGCTCAAGGATGCACAAGTAGAGTGAGGCCCAAGGTGACCGGGGACAACCAACTCAGAGGATGGGCACGAGTTTGAGCGTGAACCCATATCCTAGAGAGAGTGCGCAGGAACTAGTGTGTGTATTACCGTTACTTTAGCCTGGCAGACGCTCATAAGGAGTGGGACCCAAGGGGGCCCGGGGGGTTTTAACCAACTCAAGAAAGGGTAAAGGCAATCCCGTACGTGAATCCCTACCATAAAGGATTTTAGAATGGATGCAGCATTCCATACCACAATGTGGATTTTAGAAAAGTGCCCAAAGGTTCGTGTGTGCACTTACCATATACATAGATTTGAGAAAGCGCCCAAGGATTTGTGTGGGCCTTACCATTAGAATGGATTTTAGAAATACCACTTAGAAACTGTGTGCTAGAAGATGACCCTCAGAATGAGGGAAGCACTGCAGGCATTCCAAACAAGGCTCCAAGGGGAAGGCAGTAAAGGCAAACCTCAGTTACCCGAATGGAGCAATGCTCAGAGCAAACCCTCCAAGTGAGGGAGCATCGCCACGCCAAACAGATAGTTAGCCGCAGCTAGCTGTCTGATAATACTGCCATGGAGCTGATACACTTAACCATCATGAAAGGTTAGTGCATTGGGACAGGCTTCTAACTCCCAAGAGACAGGAGGAACACCTGATCCGCCCAGGGGTGACAAGCTCTAAGAGATCCTTCCGCAGCGAGGGGAGCATCGTCATGCCCTGTCAAAGAGGCCTTGAATGTGATCTGATTCCAGGATATCAGATATAACAGGAGAGACGAATCCATCAACACTGTATGGCATAGAGAGCAGCAGCATCACCAGCCCTCGGGCTGTGCTGTGGGTATTCTCTTAAGGTGGCATAAGCCACTATCAACCCAAACATCTCCACTATCTCCCGAACCTCGAGAACAAGGGCCTAGATCATAGTCAATGCTCCTCAGAGCATTCAGAAGGGTTTCCGCAGAAACGCTTCTCACTCATATGTTGGTGAAACATAGCGTGGTCAAGCCCACTCCTCGGAGGGACAACTCACTAGATCACCAGGATGGTTTGGAGATAGGTCTGCATGACAATTGGGTGGAAACCCTGAAACAGGAAGCCCCTCAGGGCGGGATGCAGATAGAGTGTCTCAGCCAGGCGGCCTCTAGGCCCATGTGTCCAGCCAAGGGTGTCCAGGAGCATCCGTAGCCCTAGATCTAGTGCTGTAGTGGGGACCTGAAGGCCGAGAGTGGTCGCGACGTCTCTAGTAAATATGACGAAGGCAGATCCAAAGACAAGCAGGTCACAACCATAGTCAAAGACCAGAGGGGGGTGCTCGAAGAGGACCTACCTAACAGAAAGAAAAACACAAGAGACAGGTCCCAGAAATACAGCAAAAGAGACTAGACACATAATAAAGGATCGTACTCACCCACCGTGGTTGTGAAGCTGCCCAGACCACCATAGTGGGCCATCTACTTACAACGCTATCAGGGGATATAGCACCATCTAGGCAGGGGCACAGCGAGACTGCTGCTTAAAAATCCTACAAAGGGGAGCAATCACAGAGTTAACAAAAGGGTATTTTAGATAGTCAATGTGCCTAGGAAGGCTACCAGAAGGGAACCAGCTGAGATTAACCTGACCACAAAGACTGGGCTGTCTACTTACAACCCAAGCAGGGGAGACAGCACTTGTCTGGGTAAGAGCTCAAAGAGGCCGCTACTTAGAAACCCTAGGAAGGGGAGCGATCACCGAGCTAGCACCTGGCTATCCTCAGATAGATGGCTGTAGGAAAGGGGACCATGCAACTGCCAAAAACCACCAGCAGTGGGCTGTCAAACTATAAACCCAAAAAGAGAAGACAGCACCATCTCGGCAGGCTCCAGAAAGCTGCTAAGCTGCTTAAGAACACCAAACAAGGGTCTTAACTAGCACTAGGGCTGTGCAAACAATCAGATGCAGCCACCACGCGCATCCCGGCAGCAATTCCGCAAACCTCCACCACGCCCAGCCAGACGGAGCGGCACCCACCACACAAAGCCACAGCCCACCGACAAGCCGCGCAACACTGCGCAGCCAACCAGTGAACCACGGCACCGTGCAGCACATGCAGCCCCATCTGACAGCAAGTAACGGAGACCCATGACCAACCACGGAACCGGCAATCGCATCCAATCATTCGCACAGCCCCAGCCAGCACATAGCTATCCTCAGACAGCCATGCTTCCAGGAGGAACAAGTTAACACACAGCTAACCTCAGATAGCTGTACTTAATCACATAATTATGGTTGAACTATAACCACCCTCAGATGGCTATACTAGGGAGTTCCCTTCTTATTTTCTGTCCATACACCCGAGTATTGGCAGAAAATTAACACCACACCCACAACGCGCAGCATACGTTCAATTCCCTTTGGGAGCTGAACACGCTCCGCCCATGCGCCAGACTCCCCCAGGAATCAGGCAGAACGGAGCTGCCGCCGTGAATGCATTGTTAATGCCCGAGAGGTGAACACACTCATGTAAATTCGGGTATACAGAGAAGACTCACCTCCCTTCTTTGCGAATGCATCGTGATGAGCACATCCTAACCACACACACAGCCCGCGAGCTCATACAAGCGGCTACAAAAGCGCGACGGTCTCTCGCAAGAAACAAGCACTGAATGCGATGATTGCATTCAACTCCCTCGAGAGCTGGACGCGCAGCTCGCTACTACACACACAGCCTGCAGGCCCCGTGAAAGCAAGTATGAGAGCGTGCCTGCCTCTCGCAACAAGCAATGAATGTGACAATCTCATTCAACTCCCTCGAGAGCAGATTTTCGCTTACTCCTCACCATACATGCACAGCCTAAAAGCCGTATGAAAGGTACGGGTATCTCTCGCAAGAGACAAGCAAAGAATAAAATTAGCACAATAAACTCCCTCAGGAGCAGAGAGTGCTTGCTCCTTACCATGCATCGTCACACGTGAGCCGTCCTTAAAACCTCTGGTGAGGAAACATGTACTCAATTCGAGCTTGGTTACAGACAAAGGTCAGTGAAGACGAAAAAGAGGATGTTATATTCTATCTGCATCCTTTTATACTGTGGTCGCACCGGTAGTGATGCACTGGCAGCGACGAGTCGTGCCGGAAGTGATGTCATAGGCTGTCGCCGGCCGACACTGTTGGCATTTTATTATATAGGCTTCAGACAGGGGTCACGGAGATGGCGTTCCCCATAGCGACCCCTAGAGGACGCAGTTCGAGTTCCTCGAAAGGGAACTCGCCGCTTGTGTAGTTTAATGTACTTTAGGAGCGGAATAAAACGGATTTATTTAGAAAATCATCAAAACTTCCTGCCTGTCTCGTGAATCAGTGCTTTCTTATTCATTGGTGCTGATTTAAGTCGTTTACAGGTAAGAATGGTCTAATATTGGCATATATTTTGCTCTGTAAATGTTGTTTTAACTCAAGCATGAATTAAAACCAGCAGGGTTTTGATCGTGAGCTCTTGTATTGTCATTAAAACACCAGATGTTGCCACTAATTAATTAAAACAGGTAGCTATGTTTAACTCACCCTTTTCATAATGAAGTTATATACTGTATAAACCTTTTAATTAATTAAAACTGTACTATACGGATGTTGGCAATCAAATGAAATAGTATCAAAATCCATCTTACCATAATGTATATCCTGCAGGCACAATTGCATAAATAATGTTATGAAAACGAAATTATTCTATTACATATGAAACTAAAACGGCTAGTAGCTGGTAACAGTTTTAATAAGTGTATCATAGAATCAGTCATTCAACCGTTTCGTTCGAACAGACTAATTCATTCATGAACGAAGCAAAATAACCGCTTTGTAAATCGGTTATCGAATCACTGACTCGAACGATTTGTTATAAATGGTCGCGCTGGGATACACAACTGTTCTGCTTTGTTTGGTCATTTTTGTCAACGAAATAGAGGAAAAACCAGTCAAAATGTTGCTTGCGTTGACAGAATAGACCAAAAAGCGTACAATTTTGATCAGTTTGCGGTCCCAAAAACGTATGCAAGACATTATTTTGGTTGTATAATTTATTACATTTTAGTGTTCTTCTTTAAAATAAATATATGATAAATATTAATAGGCTAATAAAGAAAAGTTAAAGCAAAGTTTTGTACAATCCAAACATATACAACAGAATGCTCACAGGAGTCCCTGGAGTGCATACATTCTTTACTACACACACACACACACACAATCAGTGGCAATGTGTTTTAATGACAATCTGATTCTTTAGTGACAAATTAGGAAAGTACATTAATACTGTCAGCAGCCAGCATGAATACATGGGTAATACACAAGCACTTTATGATAAAACATTTTAATGAAGAGGGTCAACATCTACACACACACACACACACACACACTCAGATCCCTTGTCACGTGTTCATTGCATTGCACCGCTGAAGTGAGTGTCATGTATGAACAACAGCATATAGAGAGGTATGAGAAATGCGAAAAAAAACGAACGTACTCATACACACACATTCGCACGTGCCCGTAATTCATAGTTCAAGTAGTGGGAGTGTTGTCTTTTGTTTGTGTGTAAATTAATACTATGGTAAAATCAAAAGTGTCACATGCAGATTCCTGCCTAAAAAAATAAACAACACTGAACGACGATATAATCCTAAAACACATTCATTAACTCTGTGAATCAAACATCAAGCTCCTCCCACTCCAGACTTCCTCAGTGCAGCAGCTGGTGAGCCAATAGGAAAGCAGGAGTCCAGTAGGAATGGACAAATAGGATATTATGAGGCCTGCTCATTAGCAGTTTAAAAGAGCCAATCAGAAAGCAGTGGATTGATCTGCTGAGCCAAAAGGTAGCGGGATCATTTTCTCTTTGATGTGCTCGGCCGCTTGGCCTGCCACAGGTAGCTCGTAACATCCTTGGTTTCGGGGGAATATATGTACAGCGCCCTGAACTGACATTCACCATCATGGAAAAGGATTATCAGATGGTCGGATTCGCACCTCTGGATTTCCTGTAGAATTAAACCAACAAATAGTTACACAATATATATAATGTTTTTTAGGCACATGGATAGAAACCGCACTCACCTCCAGAATGGCGTTCTGGGCTTTGTTGACTTTTCCCACGAGTCAGCAGTGAGCGATGGCATTCTGCATGATCGTTTTTTTGGACTTTGCACTAGGCTCCTATAATAATCTGGGGAAATAATAAGGGTAAAAACGCTGAGCCAATGCTTAAAACTGCTTAAAAATAAATTTTATTACTTAAAAATAAATTAATTACAAATAAATTAAAATGAAGTAGCTCTAAAATAGCTAGTTGATATGTCAATTCAGTGCGATTTGGCAAAATAAATAAATAAATAATTGTAAACTAAAATGCATAAATTAATTTTAAAAAATGAATTAAAAATAAATCAATAAAAGTACACAAATTAAAAATAAGAAAATTATTATTTAAAAATAATTGAATTAATTAGCAATAAGCAGAGCCGGACAGTAACGGAGTACATTTACTTAAGTACAGTACTTAAGTACAATTTTGAGGGATCTGTACTTTACTCGAGTATCATTTTTGGGGAGTACTCATGACTTTACTCAAGTACATTTGAGAGGCAAATATTGTACTCTTTACTCCGCTACATTTCCATCCATAAGCGTGAGTACCCGTTACTTCTTCTAGAAAAAAGGAAAAAAGAAAAATCTCAGAAACCCTCAATTTGTTGTTTCCCTCTCAAACGCGATTGGATTGTGCAGGCGCCACTGGGACAGCCTATCAGCAATCACCTTCAGCCTTCCGCCAAAGTCAACTCCATGGTCAGATAATGATTTAGATAAGAGACGAAACCATAGACGAAACAATGGATGAAGACGCAGCAGGTCCATCCCAGGAATGTGCCAACCCGTGGCCCCACCTCGCCAGACTATTTCAATTTTCTAAACAAGTTAATGATAGTTTTCGCTTCAAGTGTTTGCTGTGTTTACCAAAACAGAACTTCATCACCGCCTACAAAAATTCATCCTCCAACTTGCGGAAGCATGTCAAGGTACGTACATTGAAATAAACTTCCTTACATTTCTAAGCTAGATTCTAGCTACAGAAAAGTGCACTAAATGATTGGCTAGCTGCGATAATGCAGCTTTTTACATTCTCGGTTACATTTGGGTAGTCGAAGCCACATGCACCCGCCAATTTGCCAGCTGTAGCTAGCCACTCAGATGGCTAAGTTTGGCCTAACAATAATTAACATAAGCCAAGGCAAGCTAATCGTGTAACATAGATAATCAACTGAAGTCCTTTCAGATTCATGTTTTGACATGCCCCTGACAAATAGAGAGAGCATACAATGTATCTTTTCTAGTCTGAGCTCGAGTACGAAACGTCTTTTTTACCATACAAAAAATGTAAAAGCCTAATAAGTTCAGTCGTAGGCTATGCTAGTTGCAAGCAGGGCATTTCAGCTCACTTATTTCACCAGAGCGAATAACCAGAGCTAGCCCTACAGGGGCTATTTGGCTTTTTTTTAAAAAATAACAGTTCAGCTGGCCTAGACAGGATTACAATAGTGTTTGTTGAACTGTAAGGCTTAAATGCCTATTCAAGTGGGGGAACGCTCTTGAGTGTACTTATACCTGTCTTGTTATACCATAAAAAATTGCTGTAGCCTACAATTGTATTTAAATACATGAGAGATATGCTACCCAAAGTCTTGTATTTGCCTGACCTAATATTGCAGCACTTGTTAGAATGTCAGAAGCACCTAAATACTTTGCTGGTTTGCGTAAATTAAAGTTAGTTGCACCAGTAAATTTAAAAAGTTAGTCTGGAGCCATTGGAAAATTATGAACAACCAGCACTTCATAATTAATAATACTGCTATGTAGACTACATGATGAGTATCTTTTCTAATATTTATTAGTTTATTATAGTGTAAACTGAAATATTATACTGTGTTTTACAGAGAAGGCATGAGACACATCTGGAGGAATACTGTCAACTGACTTCAACAGCCTGCAAGAGGCCATCAGAAGGTGGAACAGGCTTCAAGGCGAAGCAACTGAAGCTGCTGGAGGCCAAGCAGGTGTCTCAGAAGACGGTTGATCGGGCTATCCTCCGCTTCATCGTTCAAGGTCTCCAGTCCTTCTCCCTGGTTGAGACACCATCCTTCCAAGACCTTATTGTAGAATTACAACCGAGTAGTGCTGTCATGTCCCGCACAACTGTGCGGCGCAAGATTGATTCAGCTACATCTAAAATGAAAGAACGTCTCAAGAACGAAATGAAAAAGGTACCATACATTGCCACCACTACTGATTGTTGGATGGCCAGGAGAAGGAGCTTTATAGGTGTAACAGCCCACTGGCTCGATCCTTGCAGTTTTGAACGTCGTTCCCCATGCATCTGATGGTGAAGAGGAGGTGGAATTCATGGATGTGGAAGCCATTCTGGAGGAAGATGATGGGCTTCAGTATCAGCTGCCGAAACATCATCGGTGTGCATGCCACTTACTAAATTTAGTTTCCACAGTCGATGTTGATCGGGCTAATAAGACAGAAGCTTACAAGAAATTGTCCAGATCAGCCTTTTCTAAGTGTCAGGCACTCTGGAATAAAGCATCAAGGTCTCCTCAAAATGCAGAGCTTATAGAGGAACACTGTAAGCTTCACTTGGTACAGCCTAATTCAACTCGATGGAACTCCTCTTTCATGGCCGTGGAACGTGTGGTCAGAATCATTAGAGACCAAGGAGAGGGGTCTGTCAGAACGGTCTGTGCTGCACTCAATGTTCCAATGTAAGTAGCTTATGTTAATGTATAATTGTGTTCTTATTTTGTTAGAGTAATGCTTACCACATTATCTGCTGTAGGTACATAAACAAATAAATAAATGTCCAGCATTGCACAGTGGTTCTGTATACATTTTTTTGAAATATGTGTTTGTTTATTTTCTTCTGTTTTTATTAGGTACAGTCCGGCTGACCTAGCCTTTTTAGGGGAATATGTCACCACCATGAGTCCAGTTGCGAAGTCCTTGAACATACTACAAGGAAAAGTCAACATTCAGATGGGCTGGCTGCTCCCGACAATCACCACCCTCACAACCAAGCTTGAAAAGTCCAGACCGTCACTCAGATTTTGCAAGCCACTTGTTGATGCTCTTCTTGAAGGTTTGAGGAAGCGGTTTGAGAGCCAGAGCTAATTGCAGCAGCCATTCTCGTTCCAAGGTTCAAAACCTCTTGGACCAGCAATGACAAGGAAAGCTTGGTAAGGAAAATGTTTTTTTTTTTTTTTTTTGCTTGTTTTTTCAAAAAACTTTACATCCAACAATGATTCTATGTAGTTGTTTACTTACAGAGTAATAATAACAAAAATATGTGTTTGTTGGTGTGATTCTGTGTTTCTAATCAAGGCCTTAGTTACATCAAGGAACATCTGCCAGAACACGATGAAGGTCTTCGGTCTCCTGATACCACATCAACCTCTTCTGATGAAGATGACTTCTTCTCCAATGTCAAGCAGATGCATTCCCATGAGATAAGTAAGCAACTTGATGGATACCTAGCTGCTACAGCTGAAGGAGTGAATACACTGGCCCCATATCCAGCTGTGCGTAACCTCTCACTAAAGCTCAACACAGCCGTGCCAGCTTTAGCAGCGTGTGAAAGGCTTTTTAGCATAGCAGGTTTGCTTTTCACCCCAAGAAGGGGATCAATTCATTCACAGAATTTTGAGAACCAACTTCTCCTCAAGTTGAACAAGGACTTCATGACATTTGATTGAATTGAAGTACAGTACACACACACACACACACACACACACACACACACACACACACACACACATTCTTGCATTTGTGGTTTACGGGGACTCTCCATAGGCGTAATGGTTTTTATACTGTACAAACCGTATTTTCTATCGCCCTACACCTACCCTATACCTAAACCTAGCCCTCACAGGAGACTGTGCAAACTTTTTGAATTTCATAAAACACTGTTTAGTATGTTTTTTAAGCCTTTTGTTTTACGGGGACACAGGAAGTGTCCTCATAAACCATGTTTACGTTGTAGTACCCATGTCATTATACACATTTGTTTCCTCATAAACCATATATACCAGAACACACACACACACAAGAGTTGTCAAACATAGATTGTGTAGAATGGTGTTATTCAGCTGAAAGTATTTTCTGCTGCCTTTGCCTGTATGTCAATGTGAGAGGAAGGGGCTTAATATTGTCACTCAAATGAGCTGAATTTTATTTTTCCTTATTTGTACACTGACCTAAACACAGCTGATTAGCTGATTTTCTTTAATCACTTAATCACGGTCAGGTTCAGAGGTGTGTCAGAACATTGCTATATTGCCTTTGCTGGTTTAGGTTTATTGATTTGATTGATGAAAAAACAGAGAAACTCACATGTACACACAATTGTTAGCTGAATTTTCTTTTCTGATATTACACATTAATGTAAGCTGAGCATTTGCTTTGATGTTCTTGAGTATGCGGTGTGTTTAACACAGTCAGGTTCAAATGTGGGTGCAAAAAATCCATTAAAACTCTAGCAGAGGTTTGTCAGAGCGTTGCCATTGTTGTGCTATTGCCTTGTGGGCAAGTGAGAAATGTTAAATAAAGCAACATGGTAAAAAGATGAAAATGACTTGATTTTACTTTCAATTCCTTTTACATTCTCCAAGGTATTAACATTAACATTTTTCATAACTCCATGTAGGACGTTTCTGTACATAAATGTAAGCACTGTGGCAGTAGTAATGCAATATTTAGAAAATGTACTCTTGTACTCTTGATACTCAAGTACTTTTAAAAACAAGTACTTCAGTACTTTTACTTAAGTAGACATCTGACTGTAGTACTTTTACTTGTACTTGAGTAAAATTTAGCAAGGGGTATCTGTACTTTTACTCAAGTAATGAACCTGTGTACTCTGTCCGCCTCTGGCAATAAGTTCAAATAAAGTATAAATAAACTACTAAAAATGCAATTACTGTTTAAAACAGGACGTTTTAAAAGGAATGACAGGTTTTTGAGTGATATGAGGGTAAGCAAAAGACAACAAAACCAACATTTCTGCGTAAATCTATCTCTTTAAGACAAAAAAGTGAACTTCACATTCATGATTCCCTGTTCCCGCTCACCTGTGTGAACTGGCCCTTCCTGACGCCACACTGTCGCCTTCAGTAGCAGCAGATGCCAATGACAGAGATGATCCAGGGGGGAGCAGAACAGAGACTAACCGCTGGAAAGAGGAAGAGTGACATTAAAATCAAACATAGCATGTACAGATGCTCAAATGAATGCATGTCAAGTTAGAAATTGGGTGCATTAAAAGTAAAGCAGAACGGGAAGATTCAGCACGATGCAATGATTTAGGGCGTGGCCTCCTGTTATGTGGGCGTGGTTTGGTCACATCTGCTCCTCTAGAAGTTCTTGCTGCTTCTGCTGCAGCCCTTCTACAGTATTTACTTACACAAAGACACACTGAATCGAGCGTGACTGATACCTAGGTTCATCTCATTTGAGTTGCTGCTGCTTACGTATTCGCGCCTCTTCATCCTTACGCTGATGTTTGAGGAGGAATGCCGCCCTCTTCTTAGCCAGCTCGTCCTCTGCTTTCTGATCATCCTGCATACACAAAATGGAGACACTGCTTTTAATTTCAAATGTGACCCTGTACCACAAAACCAGTCTTAAGTAGCACAGGTATATTTGTAGCAATAGCCAACAATACATTCTATTTGTCAAATTTATCAGTTTTTCTTTTATGCCAAAAATCATTAGGATATTAAGTAAAGATCATGTCCCATGAAGATATTTTGTAAATTTCCTACTGTAAATATATCAAAATTTAATTTTAAATTAGTAATATGCATTGCTAAGAACTTAATTTGGACAAATTTAATGTTGATTTTCTCAATATTTTGATATTTTTTGCACCCTCAGATTACAGATTGCCTTTTGTAACGCCACGCCAGCAGAGGTAGCCCTCACCCATTGACTGACTGTTACCGCTCCCTCTGCTGCTTCATTGGTCACTTCCTGTTTGGTGGCCATATAAGGAGGCCTAAACCAAACAGGCCCTCGCAAAGTATTGTTTTGCCTGTGCGGACTCTACCAAGCGTTTTCCCTATTTCATTGCCTTGTTTGCAATTTTCACGGTTTTGTTTCTTGTCATAGTTTTGCCTTGTTTTTGCCATTGTTTTGTTCTGTTTCATAGCCATAGTTTTTGCCTAGTTTCATAGCCTTGTTTATTTGTTACTTTTGGACTGCTCACTTGGACTTTGACCTTCTGCCTGTTTATTGTGGATCTTGCTTTTGTCTTGCCTACGTTTCACTGTTTGTTTGGAGATTGACCCTGCCTGTCTTGACTACGATCTATTTAATAAAGCTCACATCTGGATCTTACACGCTTCCCTGGAGTCCCGTTACACCTTTTCACATTCTTATGGCCTTTATGAAATTCTTGCAATGGCAAATTGGTAAAAGACATCAAGGTTCAATAAATTAACTAAAGTTTTATTTCTTAATAAAAGTTAATAAACAAACAAACAAACAAAAAACCCATAAAAAAAACAAATAACATGAAAAGAAATAAATCACATTAAACAACATTTCTAAATAATAATTAGAAAATGATTTATAATGCAACATACAGAAGCCCTGAACCACATGGTGGGGGAAAAAAGAACTTATCTCGTTATTTTGACATAACTCGAAAAAAGTTATGTTAAAATGTTATTTCAACATTATAACTAGTTATTTTGACTTAATAACTCTTTATTTCGACTTTCGTCTCATTGTGTTAATATTTGTAGTTATTTCGATATGAGACACTAGAGAGCAGAATAAGACAGGGTATCAATTAAAGAACACATTGTAGTTATGTTGACCTACTGTTAAGCACTTAAACAAGTTGGTGCTCCAATGTCCTAGAGGTTTGTCATGGGAATTTGAATTCATGCCACGCATTCATTCCAAGCTAAGCTTTACTGATGTTTATGTAGCCCATAAATGCTACATATTACCGTAAAAGGTTGTCATAAATGGTGAATGTTGAC
>NW_026129218.1:0-40687 GCF_022985175.1 Labeo rohita
AAAAACAATGTTACTCAGCTATCAAGAAGCAAAGCAACCTCGGCATCTGATAGCAGGTCTTCCTGCTCCTTTAGTTCTCTCCAATGCTGGAAAGCTGATCCGATATTTACATGGGTCCTACTTCTTGCCTTATCGCAGTGTTTCCCAATCCCAGTCCTCGCAACCCCCAAATGCAAAATGACATGCAAAAGATGGCGAGGACTGGGATTGGGAACCGCTGCCTTATCGTAAGCCTTCTTTTGTTCTGCAGAAATTTTCCTATTTTGTTTTTTATCCACCATTTCTATTTTTGTGTCGTTGCTCGGCTCAGCTATGTCTGTCCTGTGCACTGAGCGCTCTCTCCTTCCCATCATGAGTAGACATGCCCCTTACTGCTGATTGGCTACAAGTTTATTTTGGTATTCAGCCTGACTCAGTTTTCTAAAGTGTTTCTGAAAAAAAACATACCCTACCTTTAAAAGTTAGCACATAGTAGGTAAAGACACTTCAGCACTCAGGTTTTTTTAATTGAAGTATATTTTCATTTTTATTGCCATCTATCAGATACAAGGTTGGTCAATGGTTCTGATTCATGCTGTGGAAGAGTGGAGATCCGTTATAATGGCCAGTGGGGAACCGTGTGTGATGATAACTGGGACATGAATGATGCTGCTGTGGTGTGCAGACAGTTACAGTGTGGATCAGCCATCAGTGCACCTCACAGAGCCACCTTTGGTCAAGGCAGTGGATCGATCTGGCTGGATGATGTCAAATGCTTTGAAAGTAAGGGAAGCCTCACACAATGTTCACACCGTGGTTTCGGAAAACATGACTGCAATCATGGTGAAGATGCTGGTGTTGTTTGTTCAGGTAAGTCAAACCTTTAGCATCTTCACATATTATTTTGGGGACAATGACATTAAACCCATTAAGTTATGTATTTCATTCTTTGCATTGTCTTATATCTTTTGCAGGTAAGCTGCAGCTGGCAAGCTTTTCCCTGACCTCCACACATGCAGTTGTTTCTCATGGAGAAAATATCCAGTTCAGATGCACAACACCTAAACCAAGATGTAATGTTAATGCTGAATTCCAGCTCTTCAGAAATGGTTTATCTGTATCCTCCCAGACACATGTATCTAGTGTGACTTTCAACCTTGTTAATATAAACGTTTCACATCAGGGCAACTACAGCTGTCGTTACTCTTACCAAAACAACACTACCAAGTCGCCTTGGAGTAACACTGTTAACATCACAGTGGGTGAGTGCATTTAATTTAGTCTCATTGCCTACATCATTAAATGTATTAGTTGCTTGAAAATAAATTCATTTACATTGTGATGCTTTTTCTGCATTTTTGGCAATTTATAAGATAGTTGTATATTACCTTTTGCTCGTAAGAATGTTTTATTTGTATGAAGATTTCTAAATTTGTTTATATCTGAGGCCATTCTTCTTCTAATTCTACAACCATATAAATGTTTTCTTCTTGTTTTCTAGTGAACTTGCAGCAGCCCAACATTTCCCACAGTGCTCCTGATGGACAGTTTGTCGTGGGGTCTCAGGGGCCAGTGATCACCAGGGGCCACAGTTTCACTATCATCTGTTCCACTGAATCTCAGTATCCTGGAGGCTCTTTTCACCTGTTCAGAGGGTCAAACATCACCAGGAGTGAGTCAGCTGTCAATCACTCCTCCTCCTTCTCCTTTCCTGAGGCAGATTATTCACATGAGGGAAACTACAGTTGTGTTTATGAAGTCAGTGTCTCCTCACGCTCCTTCCGTTCATCTGCCTCTGAACTGCTGCTCATCACTATCACAGGTACTTATCAACCACAAATCATGCCAGTGTCTGTATGTGTGTATATATGTGAATGTATGTATATTTGTTGCTAATTATTATAATATAATATAATAATAGTAGAAGAAAATGTATAAAAACAATAACAGTATGCACTTTTGTCCTTGGCTCCTAACAGTGTCAAACACATTACCAAGTACAAATACTTGCAGCATGTCAAAATAACAAGATTTTAATCACGTTGTGCTTTCATTAATGTAATCTGTTAGATCTGAGATTGGTCAGTGGTTCTGACTCATGCTGTGGAAGAGTGGAGATCCGTTATAATGGCCAGTGGGGAACCGTGTGTGATGATAACTGGGACATGAATGATGCTGCTGTGGTGTGCAGACAGTTACAGTGTGGATCAGCCATCAGTGCACCTCACAGAGCCACCTTTGGTCAAGGCAGTGGATCAATCTTGCTGGATGATGTCAAATGCTTTGAAAGTAAGGGAAGCCTCACACAATGTTCACACCGTGGTTTCGGAAAACATGACTGCAATCATGGTGAAGATGCTGGTGTTGTTTGTTCAGGTAAGTCAAACCTTTAGCATCTTCACATATTATTTTAGGGACAATGACATTAAACCCATTAAGTTATGTATTTCATTCTTTGCATTGTCTTATATCTTTTGCAGGTGAGCTGCAGCTGGCAACCTTTTCCTTGACCTCCACACATGCAGTTGTTTCTTGTGGAGAAAATATCCAGTTCAGATGCACAACACCTAAACCAAGATGTAATGCTAATGCTGAATTCCAGCTCTTCATAAATGGAAAATCTGTATCCTTCCAGAAACATGTATCTAGTGTGACTTTCAACCTTGTCAATGTAAACGTTTCCCATCAGGGCAGCTACAGCTGTCAGTACTCCTACCAAAACAACACTACCAAGTCGCCTTGGAGTAACACTGTTAACATCACAGTGGGTGAGTGTGTTTAATTTAGTCTCATTGCCTATATCATTAAATGTATTAGTTGCTTGAAAATAAATTCATTTACATTTTGATGCTTTTTCTGCATTTTTGGCAATTTATAAGATAGTTGCATATTACCTTTTGCTCGTAAGAATGTTTTATTTGTATGAAGCTTTTTGAATTTGTTTATATCTGAGGCCATTGTTCTTCTAATTCTACAACCATATAAATGTTTTCTTCTGGTTTTCCAGTGAACTTGCAGCAGCCCAGCATTTCCCACAGTGCTCCTGATGGACAGTTTGTCGTGGGGTCTCAGGGGCCAGTGATCACCAGGGGCCACAGTTTCACTATCATCTGTTCCACTGAATCTCAGTATCCTGGAGGCTCTTTTCACCTGTTCAGAGGGTCAAGCATCACCAGGAGTGAGTCAGCTGTCAATCACTCCTCCTCCTTCTCCTTTCCTGAGGCAGATTATTCACATGAGGGAAACTACAGTTGTGTTTATGAAGTCAGTGTCTCCTCACGCTCCTTCCGTTCATCTGCCTCTGAACTGCTGCTCATCACTATCACAGGTACTGATGTGTAAGAGTCTAAAAACATGCTGGACTGCTGGTAATGAAAGTTTAACTCAAATTTGTGTGTCTCATGGTGAAAAGAATAATATGAAATATTTAAAAAAATTAAATATGTAAATAGTAGAAAACTGCAAACTTGTCCTTAGCCATAGTTGTGAGCTGATAATTGTAAATTCTCTAGAATCATGTGAGTGCCGATTTGCATGCTCTCACTGTTCATTAATGGTCACGACATGCAGATAAACACAATATTTCTGTCATGTAACGTTGCTTCAGGAAGCATGCAGGAGGCATGAATAAACATAAACAGTCTTTAATAATCAAACTCAGGGGTAAATTCACGACAGGATGAAACACAAACACACGTACATAACTTGTAGACCCGACAGGGGAAAAATGAACAAACAGGAACTTAAATACAAGGGATAATTGGAAACACAGGTGCATAAGATAATAATCAAACTAAATGAGGGCAGGAACATGACCAAATAAGGAAAACCAGGAACAGAGACAGGGGCAAAACAAAACAAAACAGGTCCATGATCCTGACAATTTCATAATTTTGATTAACACAAATTTAAAAGAACATCTAAGATGATGTTATTAACTAAGGACCAATGGCATAGAAAAGTGACATGCTGTTAAGTCAGAAGAGCAGTAATATAAATATTAAATAAACTAAACAAAAAAAAGGTAAAACTCAAAGTAATATCTGAGTGTTTAAGTGTGCAGAAGTGACAGTCACAGTCACATGTGTACACCAAGGAACTTATAGCTCTTAAATGCAGTGATGTGGATAAGGTTGTGACCTCCTCCTCTGTGACTTCTATATGTCTTTCTTTGGATAAAGGTAAGGTTGGGAACAAGTCTTATGGAATGGTTAGGTTTAAGCATGGGTTATGGGGTAGGGTCAACAGTGTAATTGTAGATGTAATTACAGAAATTACTTAAAGGTGATTTCAGTGCATGTCCCTTTAAATGACAGTCAGCTCTGCTTACCCCACCACTGTCTTTCATTTTTGCATTATAGTCACAATTCTTATTCATGCAGTTATAAATGCACCTAAACGTAGTGTGAGACTGTTCACTTTAGCCGCATTCGTCATAGAACTTGCTAACCAGCACATTTTGAGGAAAGGCGATTTGCAAAGATTAATAAAAACATACACTCACTTCTTCTAGAGGTGAAGCTGGATCATGGACAGCTGGTACAGAGCCATCATTCATCCTTCCGGCGTCAGTCAACAGACATGGGAGGGGCCTGTGCAGAACTACATCATTCTGCCAAGAATCTGTGAACTGCTTGATCTGAGAATGATTTGTAGGGATTAGGGATTTGTAGGGATTTTTATCCATATAGGGTGGTTGTGTACACACACTAAGTACTAGGGATGTGCAACAGCGATCGGGTACTCAAGTACTCAGCCATGACAGTGATGATCGATCATGAAAACAATGATCGTGGAACGTTTTTTTTTTTTTTTCTGATTGGTTGTAGCAGCACTTTGGGCAGCACCCTGAGCTCTAATTGTTTAGCATGCAGTCCAAAATATCGATGTGAGAAGAGAGAGATGCCTTCGAAGTCACACAGTGATGTCTGGGTTAGCTACATGCATATCTGTTTAATCCATTAGAATGCGTCGGGATATTACCATTTAACATGCTGAATGTGCTGCATATTACCAGAGTTTAGTGTAATGCTCAAATGCAATGCCCAGTATTGACTGAATTTGAGACGGCCATCTTGCTTTTAGATGTTTCTTTAAAAAATATATATATATACTAATGTTAAAATAATGCAGCAGTGCTTTTTTAGTCATATTTGTTCAACAGTATGCATACTTCAATTTCAGTTGTTTTCGGAATTCGTATGGCTATGAAAGTGCATCACAGAGCTCACTTGCTCTCTCTCTCTCTCTCTCTCTCTCTCTCTCTCTCACTATAGCGCGTAACTTAAAGTTCACTGGCATTTAATGAACACAGCATTCTAATTAGAACTTTATAGAATGTAAAATCTATAGTAAATTAGGGTGAATTAAGGGTGATTGGGACAGTCTTTGAAATTCCGCCGTGCAAGGTTTCTTGACATAAATTTAAAACATCACCCCACATTATATATTTCTGTAATACTGAAGATCTTAGCTACCCATCTGAGGAGGAAACAGTGTTATATTAGAATGAAAGGATGTGTGGCATACACTTTCTGTAAACTGAGCCCAAAGGTAGTGTAAGAATATTTACTGTAGTTAGTTTATACTTTAAAGGGGTCATCGGATGCCCATTTTCCACAAGTTGATATGATTCTTTAGGGTCTTAATGAAAAGTCTCTAATATACTTTGATTAAAAATTCTCAATGTTTTTGTAAAACAACACCCTTTTTACCTTGTCAAAATGAGCTCAGCAAAAATCATGTCATGCTAAGGGGTTGTTCCTTTAAATGCAAATGAGCTCTGCTCACCCCGCCCCTCTCTTCTCTCTGTGAAAAGACGGTCTTGTTAGCCGCGTTTAGCTGCATGTAGCCGCGTTTAGCCGCTAAACTTCTTAACTACCACTTTATAAGGAAAGGCGATCGCAAAGATTCATAAAAAATTCATATTCTTGTCTAACTTACATCCCTGCTCCGGCATCAAAACAAAGAGGGCGGACTGTGACAGCTGATCCAAGGTAAAACGCTCATGTCAATCAACTATCGTGGGAGTGGCCTCTGTGGGTGTGACGGCACACCGACAGGCATCTGAGAATGGATCGATTTGAAAAAGGGGATATTATTTTTACAGATTCATTAAAAACCGCGGCATGGATTTTTATCATTATAGGGTAGATTTGTACATACACTGCCAACACACATTAATGTTCAAACAACATGAAAAAGTGAACTTGGCATCCGATGACCCCTTTAAGGGACATCGACAACGACATGGTCAAACAGGCATGGTTAGGCAACAGCATACAGGTATGTTAGAGCAAGACAAAAGAGTAGTCCAAAAAGCAGGTGTGAGTCGATCAGCGGTGAACGTTATCCGAAGGGGGGCAAGGCCAAAAGGGGTAATCTGAAAAGACAGGCGAGGGTTTCAAAAGGCAGGCAGCGAGACAGACTAAGGGACTTTGTTAAAAACAACACATATGGAGTTAAATTCAGCACATGTTCTGGGTGTGGTCAGGGACAATACATATCAAGTTAAATTCAACACAAAAAATATAACACAAATGTTTCACTTTAGTAAACACATTTTTGTGATGTTTTCGAGCGTACATGTTACTGAGCAATTTAAAAAAAAAAAAAAAGATCTGTTAATTTAAATATTATGAAATCACACATAAACAAAGATATAGTTTGTTAACATGGAATTAATTATAATATTATGTGTTCACTGAACTGTTTTATTACAGTATGCTGAATATAAAACTGTTAAACAAGAATATTAAAACATTCAATACTTGTTAAACAAGCACTTCAATACATTCCTCTTCTAAAAACATTTATCAGATGCCATAAAACTCACACATATCTATTAAGCACTTGTCTGCAAGTTCACAACATGTAAATTGGTTCTGGTGTAGCCAATCCTGCTCCTGGAGGACTCCCATCTTGAAGTTTAGCTCCAACTCTAATCAAACCAGCTAATCTAGATAAATTCTATGGATTGCGTGAAAATAACAGGCGTGTATGCTGGAGATGGGCTGGAACTGACGTCTTGAGAAAAGGAGCAGGGTTGGGCACTACTGCTCTAATTGGCATTAATCAGCTCCTTCCAGACACTGCAACATGGTAAAATGCATGTTTTTTTCATTGATGGAAAATGCAATGAAACGAATGTTCCCTACAATATGTTTTTCTTCTTTTTAAAACCTTGTAACAATGGAAAAATACAAAAAAAAAGCTAACAAACAAACAAACAAAATGATTTCTGCAACAAAACTGAAACTGTTTAACTGTGAGAAATGAGATATATGGTTCTCCGAAATGAAGTTCAGTGTGAAATGCTGAATTCGCTGTACTGATTCTAAAAAAAGCTCTTTTTAGACAAACAACTTAACATGGATAAAGCTGTGAGACCGATTTGAGGAAGTGTCGTTTTATACAAGCACAGATGCTGCACATCTTGTTATTATGTAGCACACAAGCATATGTTAAGCTGTTTGTTTAAACTTAAAATCAATTTTCCCCTAACACGTTCAATAATAATATCAGTTGCAGAACAGATAGTTACTCTGTTCAATAGACCACTGACCAATTCAGTTGTTTAGACATAAAACAGTGATTATGTCCAAACTTCCTATAAATGTCATAACCTGTTTCCCTTATAGAGCAGAAGCAGGAGATGAAAAGATGATGACAAAAAAAGGAGCAGAGTTTATTGAATAGTCTTTAGTTAATGTTTTAATGCTGACAATTTGTCTAACCATTTATACCAAACTGCTTCAAAACAACATCCCATAAACCTTGAATTTCCATAAATACTCCATCTTATCTCTTATTTAAAGACAAGCATCCTTTGAAACCACACATCATAAGACTAAACAAGGAAAAATGAGATAAAACATACTAGTAATATGCCTAAATTAATGAATAAATCAATGAAATGAGTATATAAATGGTTGAAATGATTAATATAAATGATTATTGTTACGTGATGAATGAAGCATGAAACGGGCGGATCCATCTGCAGTGCTTTATTAAAGGGGTCATTGGATGCCCATTTTCCACAAGTTGATATGATTCTTTAGGGTCTTAATGAAAAGTCTCTGATATACTTTGATTAAAAATTCTCAGTGGTTTTGTGAAACAACACTCTATTTACCTTGTCAAAATTAGCTCTGCAAAAATCATCTCATTCTAAGGGGTTGTTCCTTTAAATGCAAATGAGCTCTGCTCACCCCGCCCCTCTCTTCTCTCTGTGGAATGACGTTCTTGTTTACCTAAACGCATGTAGCTGTGTTTAGCCGCTAAACTTCCTAACTACCATGTTATAAGGAAAGGCGATCGCAGAGATTCATAAAAAAAAAATACTTACACTCACTTCTGCTGTAAGTGAAGCTGGATCATGAATGATTCGCGTGAACATAGATGGATAAATGTAGATTGGGAGGTGCATCTTCAGCAGCTCAGATGTCGGGAGTAAATGACGACCACCATGTTCATTATTACATCCAGCAACACAACACCTCAATCGCTCAATCTCATTGATTTAGGGCATAATCAGGATATACAATGGTTCTCTATTACAATCATTTTCTTAATTAGCAAAGCCTTTAAGCACTGTCCCAAGCGCCCAAAATTATGCTGTCCCATCCACCCAAATTGTTGTTTGGGTGGTTGGGACAAAATAAAAACAACCTAATTCTGAAAAAATAAAAACATGATATTAACTATTTTTTACTGATTTTGTAGAAGTAGTGCATTATATTTATGTTTCCATCAAAACTTTGTATGATATAGTATCTATAACAATTTTAGGACCTTATTATGAAAACTAGCAAAAGTTTATGTCATTTTCCTCCATTCATGCTTTTCATGGTCAACTTCCTGTTTGATGCATGCCCCACCCACCTACAAGCTGTCAAACCAATGAGGGCATCCCATTTTAATTATGTGGTCTTATACCTAGGACTCAGCAAATAAAGTTTTTTTTACCCTCATTAGTTGAGAAAATAAATTCTGTATAGTACTGTCTATGTTATGTATCGAAGTTATCTGATTAATATCATAGTATGTGTCATAGAACAGGCTTCAGATGGTATATAGTCACTCTTGGGATGCGTTGAGATATTAACATTTATCGCATGCTGAATGCGCTGTATATTAGTTTCATGCTTAAATACAATGCCCGATATTGACTGAGGTTTTTTTTTTTTTTATTATTATTATTATTATTATTATTATTATTATTATTATTATTTTATTAAGAAAAAAAGATTGAACATTACAAAACTATTAGCAAGTAAATCCAGATACACAAAATATAAAAGCAATCTTATGCTGTTCTAAAGGGTGAGAAACAAATAAATAAAAAAGGTAAATAAATAAATATAAAATATATAAATACAACTAAACAATAGTTTCTTCCTTTTTCCTTAGGACATATTCAAAGGTTGCAGCTGGGGAGCTATATCAGAAAATAATTTCTCCAGGAAATCTAACAATATGACATTTTTTGGTTATTAATTTGCATTAGAGACTTTTCCAAAACTTCCATTTCTGATAAAAATAAATTACACTTTGGAATGCATTTCGCAAATTTCTGTTTATGAATATAATATTTACCTTGCAAAATGTAAAAGTTAACAACATACTCAATCATTTTACTTTTGTGTGAATAAGTACAAATAACATCTTTTACATCATAAGGCATATAGTTGACATTTCTTTGCAGAAATAGAAAGGCACTAACATCAGACCAAAATCTAAGAGACAAATCACAATTGTAAAACAAACGACACAAGTCTTCCTCATGTGCATTACAGAAACTAAAGTATTGTCAATGTCCATGAATTTAGAAAACGCTACTTTACATGGGTAAATTTTGTGAAAGCTTATTCAGAATACAAAATTTATAAGGATTTGACAAAGTCGTTTTCCAATTAATATCAGACATTTTTGCATTCCAAAAGAATTTTCCTCTAGGTAAGATTTTATATTTTGATTGCAAAAATTTGTCTGATGTTTTTTTTATTATTATAAGAGGAAGAAAGTATTTCAGTACCATCAACTTTTAATTCTGGAAATATCCTTTCATTGCTTCCATAAGAGAGGTGATTATTTATTAGTTGTATCAACCCATAAGACAAATTGTTTCCACTCTCATAGAACATATCCATAACAAAATAAATATTCCTTTCAAAACACCTATGCAAAAATAATGATTTATTCCTAGACGTAATGAGACAATTGTTCCATAAAAGCATTTTATGCTGAGAAAAGTTGTGATGAAAACAAATTTTCCAAGCCAATAATAATTACTGGTGAAATTTTGATAATTTAACAACTTTCCTGGAAGAAAGTTACATCTCAAAAGATTGGATAACCCTCCAAGTGTTTTAAAAGATACACTGTGAGATAAAAAAACACATATAATTATAATTATTTAGACAATTTCCTAACCAATTAAGTTTAAAAGTATTTTTAATATTAAAAAAATAGCATTTCTAATCCACCTTCTATTTTTTTGCCTGATATAATGTCCTTTTTTAATTGGTAAGGTTTATTTTTCCATATAAAATCTAAGAAGGATTTATTAATATCTTTGAAAAAATTTTCACTAACATATATAGAAAGAGCAGGGTAAACAAATTTAGAGAGGCCCTCAGCTTTGGACAGTAAAACTCTCCCAAAAATGGTAAGATCCCCTTGTAGCCAATTATTCAAAATATATTAAAGTTATCTTGATTTTTGTCATGAAATTTAATTGTTCACAGGCAGTTTTATTTTTTGAAACCTAGATTCCCAGATAGACATTTATGATTAAGCTTTAAACCAGAAGATTTAGTAAAATTGGAAACACAATCCAGGGCTATTTTCACTTGATTTTTATCTTTCAAAATAACGCAGTGTCATCTGCCAATTGAGAAATATTGAGTTTTTTATCAAATGTTTTTAATCCCAAAATGCTTTGATTGTTTAAATTTGAATGGAGAGAAATATAGCCACTAATAAAAACAGAAAAGGAGAATCGGACAACCTTGGTGAGAATCGGACAACCTTGGTGTACACCACGATGGATTCCAAATCTTTTAGAGGTTCCCGTATTCAGAATGATAGAACTATTGTAAAACATCCTTGTAAAACATTTCTATAATATCAATGAAATTATTCCCAAACCCAAAAACTTTCAAAGACTGAAGTAAGAAGTCATGTTCAATTTGTATCGAAGGCTTTACAAAAATCTAAAAACAAAATAAGAGACCCTGATTCTATCTGGTCAGAATAGTCTAAAAGGTCAAAAATAAGATGAATGTTGTTACTAATATGCCTATTTTTCATAAAGCCTGTTTGAGATTCATTAATAATTTGATCTAATCTTAATTTTAATCTTTTATCATATACTAATGCAATCAATTTGTAATCTGTGTTCAAGAGAGTGATGGGTCTCCAGTTGTCATTTTCCAGGGGATCGTTATCTAGCTTAGGGAACAGGGAGATTAAGCCTTCACAAAAGGGTGCTTAAATGGTTCTTTGGAAGGGCGTATGGTTCCATGAAGAATCATTAATATCCAAAGAACCTTTGCATTGCACAAAAGGTTCTTTGTAGCACAAGAAAGTTCTTTAGACTATAAAATAGTTCTTTTTTTTTGTTTGTTTTGTTTTTTTGTTGTTGTTTTTTCTAGAAAATGAGATCAAGTGAGGTAAAAATTGTCCTTTCTGGTCCAGAACTTATTCTAGACTCATTTTCCAGACTCAAATTAGTATAAATAGTGTAATATAAAGTATTAATTTTGAGTCAAATAGTGTTTATTAATAACAATAAAGCAGTATATTATTCATTTTATATATATTTTTAATGCTGTTTTGCATGATCAGAACTATCAGAAAATACACACACACAGATCACATAAATGTCACTTATGTCACTAGTACAATTATGTAGTCTAACTTACAGAAGATGTAGCTGATTTAATTATTAGTTATTTAACAACAACAACAACAACAACAAAAGTTTAGTAATAAAAAAATACTGCAATCATGTTCCAAGATGAAATAAAAAGGCTGAGTGTTTGTAAAAACAATACAAAATCTTAAAATCTTGACTTTACTTATTTTAGTGATTTAATGAGATTTTAAATTGTTTATTTAGTTTTCTAATTCTAGCCTATATGTTTATATATGTAAATGCTGCGTGACTTTGGCGTTTTAATGAGCGCGCTAATCATTGGAGTCACATTCAAACACTAGCGTGGAGGGAGTTACCATGGAAACGGGGCTGCAACAACTACTGGCACAAGCTGCAAAACTCTCTCACGGTTTTTTTACTGCTTTCAGGTGAGTTTAATCCCTAAAATCACACAAATAATGCACACAACTGTTGTTGACACTTATCTTACTTGTATTTGATACGGTTCTGTTGAATATTTTTTTAGATTTAGAGTCTTTGAAAAAGTTTGTTATCATCTCAGCCGTTCTTTTTCAAACATTCCTTCGGTATCTCACTATGGGAATTGCCTTGGGCGTGACCAATCCTGGAAGCACCAATTGCCCCACATCTGTCAGTTGACAGACCAATCATGACAGTGATGCCCGCCTCCCCCATATCACTGCATGATGGTCCTCACCTCATTCTTGTTTTCTTCCCCAGGAAGATCTCTTGGAAGCTTAATTTTTTTCTGTACCCCGTTCCGGATATGCTGCTCAACTGTTCTTGGACAAGCCGTCAAGTACGTCACCGAACACAGCTTTTTCTGAAAGCAGTGGTTCTTTTTTCTCTTTCACTGTCAAGGTGAAAGTTATTTTTTAGAAAAAAGTTCTAAAAAGTTCTTTATTAAGAAATGGGGCAATTCGAGTTGTGCCACCGGAGGACAGCCATCAGGGCTTTTTCTCCCGGTACTTTGTCATTTCCAAGAGAGGGGGAGGTCTCCGTCCCATTCTGAATTTGCGGATCCAACAAACACCTCAGAAAATACAAGTTCAAAATGCCCACATTCAAAATGCTGTCACATTTTATTCCAGAGAAAGACTGGTACACTTCGGTCGATCTGTAAGATGCATATTTCCGTATAGGCATGTACACAGCACACAAGAAATTCCTCAGGTTTGTCTATCAGGGCAAGCCTACGAATTTATGACTGTTCCGTTCGGGCTCTCCCTGGCCCAACAGGCGTTTGCAGATGTATAGAAGCGGCTATATCACTGCTGAGAACAGCAGGTCTTAGCTTATCTGGACAATCTCCTTCTTTGCTCTCCGTCACAGCAGCAAGCAGAGACAGACACAAAGATGCTTGTGTCTTATTTGGAGAGCTTAGGTTTCAAAATAAACAAGACAAAAAGCTGCTTGGTGTGCCCACACAGGAAATAGTTTATCTAGCCCTCAGACTGAACTAGGATCAGTATCAAGCGTTTCTGTCAGAGGAGCGCATCAGGTCAATTCGCAGCTGTCTATCCCTTTTTCAAAAAGGGAGAAAAGTCCTATTCAGACTGTGTTTGCTATGGGTCGTCACCCGCTTGTATGCAGGTTTATGAGAGGTGCACGGCGTTTGAACAGGGTGTCAAAGCCACTGATTCCGCCGTGGGACCTGTCTTGTACACCTTTTGAGCCTACAGACAGCAGTGATCTGAAGCTTCTTTCGCTAAAGACCGCATTATTACTGACTCTTTCGGGTTAACAGGTTAATGAACTTCATGCTTTTTCGGTTCATAACTCCTGTATGCAGTTCACTAGGGATTACTCAAGAGTGTCTCTCAAAACCAATCCAGCATTCATGAATCTATTTGTCATTGAATCATTTAATGAAGAGCTACATTCAAAACGCTGGTTTATCCAGTAATGTAACAAGTAAAGTAGATATGAGTGAGTCATTGAATCATTCATTCAGACCACTTATTCATAATTTTAACATTATGAATATTAAAGATAGTATCATGATCTCTGTTTGAGACAAGAGTTGTGATTCTCAATTTATCCAGGATCGCGCAGCTCTACTGAAAAGCTTTGATCACAGAAAAAAAATACATTTTACTATATATTAAAATACACATTAGTTCTTTTAATTTGTAATGTTTTGCAATATTACTATTTTCTCTCTGTTCTTGATTTAATAAATGCAGATTTTTTCCCCAAAAAAATCATTAAAACATTGTAATCTTTCCTTTGAGAGGTATTTTATAATATTGTTAATTGTTACCTTGTGTTTATATTGCTTAAATACCATTAATTAGATGGATTTGTGGCCCAAGATGCTGAGATAGGCTTTAGCCTCACAACCCTACAGAGGATAAGTGGTTTGGAGACTGAATAGATGGATGGATGAACTTCCAAAATAGCACTGGCTTGCTTTGATTTTTAGTTTTATTTCTCTTCTTACTGCAGCAAAATAACTTTTAATTATCTTTTGTCATTTTGCATCATCACAAAGCATCATTTGCTAAAACTATGAAAATTAAGAAACTAATGAAGTGTTTTTTTGTTTGTTTGTTTGTTTGTTTGTTTTGTTTTGTTTTTTGTTACAGGATCCCTTTTACCCAGTCTCAACCACTGATCAGAAGTACTGTGAAGTTTCCACACGTACCAATGGCAGTTTGCCCACGATGGAAAAAGGCCATATGAATGTTGGGAATACTGAAATTACCCTGCTGTATTCACTGTATTACACACTAGGGATGGACATTTTGTGATTTTTTTTTTCTTTCAAGTACTGATAGATATTTATTTTGACAGTCTAGACGGCATGTTGTCCTAACACTAACCAGTCAGAGCTTAGTTACCACCCATGCTGCCATAACCAATCAAAAAAATAAATAAATAAACTACATATATACATACATATATATATATATATATATATATATATATATATATATATATATACATACATATATATAATGTCACGATGATCATCGAGTACTTGGAATTGACAGCAACGATCAATCATGGAAACGATGATCGCGTTGACTATATACATTCCTATATAACATGTACACACACAGTATCAAGGTGTATGTACTAATGTATAATGTATGTACTGCATTGATGTATACTGTAAATGCAATAAACATTTTAATCATATATCTTGTCAAGTCTTGTTACTTCTGTTTTTTGTTTTTTTGTTTGTTTGTTTGTTTGTTTTTGTTTTTTTCTTCCAAAAAATATTTTATGAACAATCCTATTAAAGAAGATGTATAGTATGATAAATGTGAGGATACTGATCTGTAAGAAATGGGGTCATAAAGAACCTATTCTTTAGTGGTTCTTTGAAGAACCTTTAAAAAGGGTTCTTTGTTGTACCAGAAAAAGTTTCTTTATGGCCCCAAGTAAAACCCGTGTTCTTTAAAGAATCTTTCACAAAATTGTTTTTCAGGGAACCAAAAAAGGTTCCTCTATGGCATCGCCGTGAAACACTCTTTTTGGTTCTTCCTGGCACGTTTTAAAGAGTGTTGTTTCATAATTGTCATCAATTCCTTCTTTTTAATGCAATCATTGAACTCGTCGCACGCTGTTCACGCCGTCAAGGTGTTTCAAGCTGCTTCCGCTGTTCAGTGTTTCGCACAGTTCGGACAGTTCAGGCTTCGGTTGGTTGCTTGGTTACCGAGCGTGACGAGCTTGAAGTTCTTTGCAAGTCTTGAGTTGCGGGGCGCAAAGACTTTGAAAGTTTCATGAAGCTTTAGCTGGTTTTGTAGAGTTTTGGATGGCACATTCGCATAGTTGGTTGAGTCAGGAGCGCCGGTGAGAAGGCGAAAGGCGACGGCAAAAGGCAAAGTTTTGATTTTAACCGGGCCGACGAAGTCCGTCCCATAAAGTTGTGTTCCAATCATTTGGGTTGCGAGGCGGGGCTCCGCCCTATACGGTTGCCCATTTGTGCATACCTTTGCATAATGTCTTTCTGTCACATGGAGGCAACTTTCTGCAAGAGTTTGTTAATCTCTTCAATAAGTGTTGTAATGCAAGCATCATACATAATATCAACTTTTCATTGACGTCAACATCTTGGAAATAAAATGAGCTCTCATTTAACACTAAACATTGGGTATCTTTCATACCATATTAATAACTTTGTCTACCTAATGGGTTATACATACATTGGTTAGCTTCGTAGGTTACAATAAACACAACAAGCATATAGGAGGTATAAAAACATACTACAAATGCATATTGTTGCTCTAACAGCCAAGGGGTCATGAGAGTCACGCTGGATGGATCCTGTGAGCCCTGCAGGCTGGATGTGTCAATGTAAATCTGTCTTTTCGTGTTTATTCGGTTATCAATTTATGTATAGCTGGTCACCAGTTACACTGACCATCTGTTCCGTGGCTAGTCTCAGAAAAGGGGGAGCATTGTAAATGAGTCTTTTACTGTGTTTCTTGCATGGGTCTGACTGCTGCTGGTCAAAAGGTGATGATAAAGCATTTGTGGCTTCAAGTGGTCCCAGCAGAGAACAAGAGTTCTCTGTCCTCCTGAATTGATACTGATCTGTCACTGGTTCACCCCTGCGGTGAGAAGTCAACGTAGGACAGGAACTGGTCAAGACGCGCTGGCGTCATGTAAGCTCCCAATCTGCCACAAAAGCTCCATTAACCTTGTTAGTATACAAGTCATTAAGTTTTTCTTGTAAAGAATGGCGCTCACTATCCTGTATTGGAGAGATAATCTGAACTTTCCAAAGATTATCAATTTGATCAATTCTGCTTCCATGTGGTCTCTATCCTTTTTTTTATTTTCTTACTTCATTAAATAGCCAAATGTCTGGATTTAAATTTAAAGAGCTCCCATTTGGAGACTAAATCTGTCTGGTGGCTAAAGCTTCAATATTTTTAACGAAAAGTCTGTCTTCCAAAAGAGAGTTATTACATTTCCAGTAGCCATGAAGGCTGATAGAATCCTAAACAGTCTGCAAGGCCATATTAATTAACGGATGATCTGTAAAAGGAGCATAATGATGGGAAATGTTTTGAACATGTTGTAATAGATTAGATGAAATGAGGAATAAATCAGTTCTTGGTTTTAAAGACTTTGATACATTACTGCAAGTATATTCGTATGCATTACTATTAAAGTAGCACCATGAATCAAGTAAAGATAAGTCTTTACATAAGGAATTAAGGATATTACAACTTTGAGAGTGGCGACGCATTTTCTGTAGAAATGTATCCATAAAAACATCAGGAACTTTGTTAATGTCACACACACGGAGGAGACGAGAGGCGAGTAGCAAACCAAACCAGAGTTTTATTAACAAAGTTGAAGACCACAAAAATCAGGTCAAAACAGTAATTAGTAAATCTTAGCTGACTGTCCTTGTATTGACGTGTAGATGATAGTCCAGCTGGGAAAGCCACACGGGAACCAGTGAGCACAGGAAAATTCAACGAGGGGGAAGCATGAAGTCAGGAGCTGACGTCAGGGTAATGAACAGTAGACCCGACAAGAGAGAACTGGAGTTAGTGTCCTTATATAGGGCGTTGCTGACGAGGATTAGGTGAAGGTGATTAGAATTCAGGGGAAGATGAATGAGTGGGCGGTGCTACTGGTGATGTGGCAGGTGGAGGTGGCTGTGGTGAACGCCTGACAGTTAAAGTCACCAGCAATTATCAATTTGGCATTTGGGGGTTGTTTTCAGCATGTTAGATAGTATAACAGAAATATTAACAAAAAAAGAACTATTCACAGTATAAGTATTCACAGAGTTAAATCCATAAATATTGCAAATTATAAATATGGCATTTTCTGACTTAACAGTTAGTATAACCCATCTGCCATCAGGGGAAGACTTGGAATGAACAATATCTCCTTTAAACTTATGAATCAGAACAAGAACACCAGTTGAATTATTTGAGCCATGACTAAAATAAATCCTATTGCCCCATTGAGCTTTCCAGAATTTAGTGTCAGCATCAGAAGAATGTGTCTCTTGTAAAAAAATAAAAAATAAAATCTGCATTATAGTGTCTACAAAACAGGAAAATAACCTTTCTTTTAGTGTTGTCTCTTAAGCCCCGCACATTTAAAGAAATAATTTTCAGATGATTAAACTCAAATTTGTCCGTAAAATATATGTAAATAAAAAATGACCAAAAATTACAGGGAAAAAGGGAAAGAAAAAGAAAGCTGTGATCCTGAAGTGCACTAAACACTTAATTTGGAACTGCTTTAACGCTGTTTAGTACAAGAATTGAATAATCATTGGAAAATGGTTAAGTGCCCTTAAAGTAACAGCAACAGTTCAGACTAGTCATACATATGCAGAAAATGTTGAACCTGGAGTGCAAACTGTAAAAGTCATTTCAACTAGGCAGACATGTGCAAAAAATATAGAACCTGGAATGCAGATGGAAACTCAGTCATTTCAAGGATACTGTGCTAAATTGGCAGCGATTCTTTTATTCTTAATAACAGCAAAGTGGCCACTGAAACCGGCCTTCTTCCCTTCCTTTCAAGCCGCCTGGAAGTGGCCAGAGTTTATTCCGACTTTCAGTGTCTGCTTTGGAGAGAAATTCTTTGATGTGCAGACCATTCTCTCTGAGGTAAATGAAACTCTTGGCTTCCATCCATATGATGGAATGGCCTCCTTGTCACGAAGTGAGTGATGATGTGATGCAGCGCACCATCCGATTGCTGTTTGCCTACACATTGAACCACATCCACAGCTTCCTCCAGTTTATCTTTGATCCACGGGACCACCCTGGCAAGATGACTGATAGCTGTCATTTTTTTATGTTTTTTTTTATGTTCTTTCACCCCGAGTAGTTTCAAACACCATCTGTGACTATACCTTTCTAGTTCTTCCACTCTGGGCTTAAGAGAAGCATTTTCATGTTGCATTTATTGAATCGACTATTCTGCCTTACCAGTCTTTTCACCATGAAAGGCAACATCTGATAGGAGTCGATTAACAGTGTCAGACAAAGAGTTCACCGCAGCTATAGTGACCTCAGTGGAGCTCTCAATATGAGTAATTTTTTGAATAACCGAATCTTGCTTGGAATTTATTGACTGGATGGTGTTGAAAATCTCAGCAAGTGATGCATTGTTACTGTCTCTTATCTTTTTCCCAGGGGGACCTTTGCTGGGAGTTTCGAGCAAAGGATCGTTAAAACCCCCTTCATAATCACGTGTGACAAGCGAGGCATCTACACGTTCGGATTCATCCATATTTTGGCCTAATGTTTCGCTTGACATGTGCCTGTCCAAGTTCCATGAAGTACGCAGGTTCCTATTAACACGTTTCTTGCCCATTAACTGTCTAAAGGTGGATTCCAACTCGTATAACATCCGCAATCAAAACTGTATAACTGAACATACGCTTATGCGTATGAGTAAACGGGCGCGCAAGTTAGGAAGTCACGAGTGATGCTGCATGTGTGTGCGATCGTGGTGTGTTGAAGTGTAACGTGATATCATTCAGTTGGATGTTGACGCAGGATTGCATTGATGTGCAAGTGTGTATTTTCCTGTGGCAACATTAATAATATTACTGCATCATAATCATAATCTAAACAGCATCCTAATCTTGTGTTTTTATAGACAGGTATTCATGTTATATTTTTATTTTCAACATTCATTTTCTTAACAGTCTTCAGAGTTTTGTTCATTATATCTATTATGGCCATGACCCATATTATGGCCATATATTTTTATAGCAGATTGAAGTTCATGTCTGAGGCTCTGTAACCACAGAAATATTTTTTTTCTTGTTTTCTAGTGAACTTGCAGCAGCCCAACATTTCCCACAGTGCTCCTGATGGATGGTTTGTTGTGGGGTCTCAGGGGCCAGTGATCACCAGGGGCCACAGTTTCACTATCATCTGTTCCACTGAATCTCAGTATCCTGGAGGCTCTTTTCACCTGTTCAGAGGGTCAAACATCACCAGGAGTGAGTCAGCTGTCAATCACTCCTCCTCCTTCTCCTTTCCTGAGGCAGATTATTCACATGAGGGAAACTACAGTTGTGTTTATGAAGTCAGTGTCTCCTCACGCTCCTTCCGTTCATCTGCCTCTGAACTGCTGCTCATCACTATCACAGGTACTTATCAACCACAAATCATAAACGTCAGTGTGTGTATATGTACATATATGAAGAGTTCAGATGCAAAAGCCCCTAAATCGATCTGATGTATTTCTTTAAAATTAGCATTTCTTTCTGACTATTTTGTATAGCTTTCTATGTAAATAGTGGTCTTTCTGATTGGGCTGAGGCTGTAATTTAGCGAGTTTGAAGTAAAAGTATTTGATGGATACTATGTGTCAGGAGCATTCACTCAGTATCATTATCTCACTTTTGACCGAGATGGCTTTTAGCAGGTTTTCATCTGAACTCTTCATATGTAGATGTATGCATATGCATATGTATATTTTGCTGCCTGCGATTGTTTCAAGGATTAACTAAATTTCCAGATCCATAGTGAAACATGTCTTGATTATTTAGCACTTTCTAATAATGAAAATAGTACCATGTGATTAAAAAAACATCTCCTTTTAACAGTGTTTGGACCACATTGGTAATTATTATAATATATCAATAGTAGAAGAAAACTTATAAAAATAATAAAGGCTATGCCTTTTTGTCCTTGGCTCCTAACAATGTCAAACACATTACCAAGTACAAATACTTACAGCATGTCAAAATAACAAGATTTTAATCACATTGTGCTTTCATTAATGTAATCTGTTAGGTCTGAGATTGGTCAGTGGTTCTGACTCATGCTGTGGAAGAGTGGAGGTCCGTTATAATGGCCAGTGGGGAACCGTGTGTGATGATGACTGGGACATGAATGATACTGCTGTGGTGTGCAGACAGTTACAGTGTGGATCAGCCATCAGTGCAACTCATAGTGCCACCTTTGGTCAAGGCAGTGGATCGATCTGGCTGGATGATGTTGAATGCTCAGGAAGTGAAGGAACCCTCACACAATGTTCACACCGTGGATTAGGAAAACATGACTGTAATCATGGTAAAGATGCTGGTGTTGTTTGTTCAGGTAAGTCAAATCATTAGCATCTTCACACATTATGTTGGGGGGAAATGAGCAACAGAAATTACAGTAAGCTTCATGAATGTCATGCTTTTATTACAGTATGTCTTAAACTATTTAAAATAAATTTTGCAGGTGAGGTGCAGATGCCGACCCTTTCCCTGACCTCCACATATGTAGTTGTTTCTCATGGAGAAAATATCCAGTTCAGATGCACAACACCTAAACCAAGATGCAATGTTAATGCTGAATTCCAGCTCTTCAGAAATGGTTTATCTGTATCCTCCCAGACACATGTATCTAGTGTGACTTTCAACCATAATGTAGACGTCTCACATCAAGGCACCTACAGCTGTCAATACTCCTACCAAAACAACATCAAATCACCTTTGAGTAACACTGTTATCATCACTGTGGGTGAGTGCGTTTGGCCTTGTCTCATTGCCTATATCATAGATTACATGCAGTCGTAATGTAAAAGTGAACTGATTTTATAATGATGCCTTTTTTGCAACTGAGACCAGTGGCGATTTCTTTAAGACTGCAAGGGAAGCTCAGCTTCCCCTATAATGTCACAAAATGAATGGTCAAATTATGTACTATTATATTAACATTTTATTGACTAAAAATGCGTTAGAAAACGTTCATCTCAAAGACGAGTTCGTTCAGAATCAGTTAGATATAGCAGGTCGGCTGACTTGATTTTCTTCTCATACATTCCCGTAGCGTCACAGTGCATTTCCCCGTTGAAGCCCAGCGACCACTGACTTCAATGCGGCTGCTTTGAACGTTTTTTTTTTTCAGTGCTTTGAAACTAGACGGTCATTGGATAAACGCTGCGATTATGTCCCGCCCACGGACGCTCAGCGTCTCTGGGGGTGAATGAGGAGCAAATGAGGAGTGGGCTGGCCTGGACTCCGAGCTTCTGCGTGATGATTGGAGGGTCTGTCGAAAGATTGCATCTCCTTTTGACTGACAGCGATTTTGTACTATAAGGAATCGCTGAAGCTATTCGCGCTCAGTCCCATCGCGGATTTCTCAAGTTCAGTCGAAATAAAAACTGCTGCAACCTATTTCTTTATATTTGCTTGGCGAAATTGCTTGATTTTCATCATACATTTCACACAATTATACACCACATTCCTTGTTTCACTTTTACAGAGTTTAATATTTTTTTTAGATCGTTCATTCATTCATGTTAATATTTAATGTAGTAATCAATATATATATATAGATTACTACATTAAATATTAACATGGAGGATGACTATAAATTAATATATATATATATATATATATATATATATATAGTAATCTTGAAAAATTTTAACATAACATAATGAAACCTTATATTTCTATTAAAATACTTTATAAATAAATAAATAAATAAATCTCCATAATAACCTTATTTAAATTGCAAAATATTTATACTATATAGTAGCATCTGACTAAAAGAAAAAATACATCATATTTTGCATAATAAAACTAAATCTTTTTTTTTTTTTACGATTGTTTGCATTGTGACTTACTTATGACAATAAAGCACATTCTTGTGAATAAATAAACAGACAATTTTATGATGTAGGCCGAAAATGAGCTTCCCCTATTTGACAGGCCAGTAGCCGCCACTGACTGAGACATATTGTAAAATGGCTGTGAATTAACATTTTGATCCCAAAAAGATGCACTTCTTCAAGTCATCTTTATTTATTTAAATAAAAGTAACCATATAAATGTTGTATTCTTGTGAATTCTTCTCTTAAGGGGACTTGCAGCAGCCCAGCATTTTACACAGTGCTCCTGATGGACAGTTTGTCGTGGGGTCTCAGGGGCCAGTGATCACCAGGGGCCACAGTTTCACTATCATCTGTTCCACTGAATCTCAGTATCCTGGAGGATCTTTTCACCTGTTCAGAGGGTCAGACATCACCAGGAGTGAGTCAGCTGTCAATCACTCTGCCTCCTTCTTCTTTCCTGAGGCAGATTATTCACATGAGGGAAACTACAGTTGTGTTTATGAAGTCAGTGTCTCCTCACGCTCCTTCCGTTCATCTGCCTCTGAACTGCTGCTCATCACTATCACAGGTACTGATGTGTAAGAGTCTAAAAACAAGCTGGACTGCTGGTAATGAAAGTTTAACTCAAACACGTGTGTCTCTCTCAGCCTCCCTGCTTCCTGTCATTGGTGCTGCAGTGTCAGCTGTGCTGCTCTTATTGTCTGTCCTCATAGTCATAGTCATTCTCCTGTTAAAGAGAAGACAAAAGCAAAGAAATACGGAATCGAAAATGAAGAGCTCCTTCAGAAAAGGTAACATTTGCATTTTATAAAAGTATTTTAAAACTTTTTTTTTTAAGTCTTTTCTCTCTTTATAACAACTTCCTTTAATTTTATCACTAGGTGCAGCTAATTCATGTGCAGGTGCATCCAATCAAAAAAGAGGAAACAAGAAAAATGAAAATCATGAGGCTGATTATGAAAACCTGGAATTTAATGATAAAAATGTGGATCTTGAGACTAAAAGTGTGGTAGACCAGTCTAATGATAACATTTATGAAAGTTGCTGTGATGAATACTCAGTAAACCCAAAATACTATAATTAATTAGGCTTCAAACAGATTAAATGCAGTATGGCAACTTTGATAGGGGTCATGAATTGAGAAAACAAAGACCCCTTGATCTTTTGATATATAACTTTAAAGAATAACTCCACCTCCAAAACAACAATTTACATATAATTTACTCACCCCCTTGTCATCCAAGATGTTTATGTCTTTCTGTATTCAGTCATAAAGAAATTATGTTTTTTGAGGAAAGCATTTCAGGATTTTTCTCCATGTAAAGGACTTCATTGGTGCCCTGATTTTGAACTTCCAAAATGTAGTTTAAATGCAGCTTCAATGGGCTCTAAACGATCCCAGCTGAGGAAGAAGGGTCTTATCTAGCGAAACGATCAAAAAATAAAAATGTGTATACTTTTTAAATACAAAAGCTTGTGTAGCACAGGCTCTGGGATGCACGTCAACAATACTATGAATTAGTAATGAGTCGTTCTTGAACGATTCTTTCATTTTGAATGAATAATCAATGTGACTCGGGAACAACGAGTCGTCTCGGGAAGTGATTCGTTCAGTCGTGCATGCGCAACATCCTATTATGTTCTGTACTGGAATTAGTTCACCTGTTTCGAGTCTTAGGGTTTTTCGAGTCATTCGTTCATCTTATGGGGCTGTCACGTGATGAACAAATGACTAAAACTTTTCTGTTTCTTATAGCATTACAGTTTTATCTTGTTTGTAGTGTGATCAACGTTTGTGTAAGCAGTAGATATGTTAAGGAAGTAACACGTAACATTTTAATTATATTTTGCTAAAATTAACTAAATGACTCGAAAAAGATTTGTTCATTTTGCTGAACGAGACTGAAAGGTCCGAATTGGTGAAATGATCTGAACTTCCCATCACTACTAATCACGTCTAAGTTCATCGTCTGTGTACTGAGTATGGTGAAAAACTCAATCTTATTTTCTCCTACAACTTGAGAGGAGGACATTGTTGTACCTTTTTGTTTGTAAACAGCGTTTACAAACTTACTTGCACTTTCTTAGTCTTTGTGCGTTCACTTTGTAAACACTGGGTCTGTAGTTCCGCCTACGTTCCGCATGACCTTTCGACGTGATTCAGTAGTACGTAGCGTTGTTTGAAAACACGATAAACGCCATTTAAAAAAATTGAGTTCCTGCCAAAATCAGTATTGTATCTGGTCGGTACTGAAAAGTCGATTTTTAATTTTACGCAAAATGTAAATTGCGTGATACATCCGCTCAACCAATCACAGTGCACCATTTCACTCATTGTAAACAGTAAAGACGGCTCTTTAAATACATAGTTTTCCTCATCTACTTTGTACTTTGTGTTTAACAAACACACAAAACACTGCGTACAACTATGAAAAAAGATATTTAGGAGCACCAGCATATTTGTGTTTCCGCTGAGAGGAGCTTCAAAGGTTTCTATGTGTTTTTGCAACGTTAAGTAATGTATCACAGACATATCGAATCTAACAAACCCCTTAGACGAATCCCTTCATAAACAAAGTGCAGAGAGATTGTAAATAAGAGACTGATTGTGCAGTGTAAAGAGCTTTGTTGATTTTAATGGAACTTTGTGAGATTGCGATAAACTAAGATGAGTGACCGTTTTTAATGATTTTTAAGGGAGTTTGTAAATGAAAATAGTTTGAAACAATTCAAAACTGAGCCGCAGCGCATCTCCATTCAATCACAGCGGTGTTTCGTTTATGAAAGAAAGTGCATTTTAAACTAATTTAGTGAGTCAGTGATTCAATTTCCCATTCATAAAGACTTGCTTAATTCCTGAATTAATCAGCCGTTCGAAAACCAAATGAATGATATGATTCAGTTATTAAATCACCACCTATTGGCAGTTTTAGTTTCATTTTAAAGTATTTTTTCAGTTATTTAAATCATTTAATATTTCAAAATTTTATATTTAAAACATTAATGTCAACATGAATTTATGAATTTAATACTGATTTCATTTAAGTGGAAACAACTTCTTATTCTACTTGTTTTGACATATAGTTACAAAAATGCCATTACAAAGGTAAAAACAAAATTCCCCTTCATTTTAAGAAGTCAAATATCACTTCATAATGGGAAGGCTAATTTTTTATCAGATTTTCCTTAAATGCAAACTATGCTGTTTAAAGGATGCGACCATACATTTGTGTTCTGTTTTACCTGCCTTTTTATATTCATTTCTTCATTATTCATTCATTCATTCATTCATTCATTTATAATCAGTTGATTATAAGTTGATTATCAGTTGATTGAACAATTGTATTATTCAGTTTTAATCATATAATCATTTCAACCATTTATATACTCATTTCATTGATTTATTCATTGATTAGTCATTTATATATTATGTTTTATATTATTTTTCCATTGTTGTTTAGTCTTATAATGTGTGGTTTCAAATGATGCTTGTCAAAGCATCATTCTCTCTTTCTGCCTCATATCTCAAAAGAGATATGAGGCAATGTTTATGGAAATTCAAAGGTTTATGAGATTTTGTTGTGAATCAGTTTGGTATAAATGGTTAGACAAAGTCTCAGCATTAAATAAACTCTGCTCCTTTTTTTTGTCATCATCTCTGCTTTGTCTTATCTCCTGCTTCTGCTCTGTAAGGGAAACAGGTTATGATATCTATTAGATGTTTTAAGATGTTTTTGCTTTAGAATGTATGTAAAACTGAAATCTTACAGACGTCTGTCTGTGTGCTATCTGGGATTGCACTAATTTTGACATTTAGGCAATTTAGAATGTAGTCTTGTTAAATCTTGTATTCAAGTCATGTGAGAGACAGAGAGATATCAGGGCAAAATGACTAAGATTGAAAAAGAAAATGGAAGGTGCAGTTCAGAATAGAAGATTTAATTATTTTGCATGTGGAAATGAAGCACACTTTAATTATTATATATAAATAATAAGTTTGATGTTGAATATTTATCCAAATTATGGTGAAAAACAAAATATTTGTGTGTTAAAGTAACATTTGTGTGTTCAAAATATAAATAAATGTTTATATGTGCCTGGACCACAAAGCCAGTCATACGGGTCAATTTTATGAAATTGAGCCTTTTACATCATCTAAAAGCTGAATAAATAAGCTGTCCATTGATGTATGGTTTGTTAGGATCGGAATATATTTCGCCGAGATACAACGGTTTGAAAATCTGGAATCTGTGGGTGCAAAAAAATCAAAATGTTGAGAAAATCACCTTTAAAGTTGTCTTAGTAATCAACGCAGCTGAGCAAAGTCTGAGCAGTAAAATGAAGTCTATTCAATAAACTATTAAATAAACTATATATTTTTTTGTCATCATCTCTTCATCTCCTACTTCTGCTCTGTAAGGGAAACTGGTCAATTTGTGAATGTGATATGTAAGTTAATGTTATGTATTGGCCATGTCATGGTTGTCCAAGATGAATTTCCCAGAAATGGGACAATAAAGTATATTCTATTCTATTCTAATTTACAAGGGGAATTAATTATGATATTTATAGGAAATTTGGACATAATAAAAAAAATAAAATACATAAATAAAAATACATAAATTACTTTAGAATAGGTAAACATTACAACCTAAAACTAAGGCATAAATCAAGAAATATAAAAATCAATTTCACATTATTTTAAAAAAGGTAAACAGTACAAACTAAATAATTCTAATAATACTGTAATGCCACGCCAGCAGAGGGAGCCCTTGCCAAAGTACTGACTGTTACCACTCCCTCTGCTTCCTCTTTGGTGACTTCCTGTTTGGCAGCCATATATGGAGGGCCATGCCAAACAGGCCTTTGTGATGTATTGTTTTGCTGTAGTGGACTCTACCAAGCATTTTTCTTGTTTCATTTTAGTTTTTCCATGGTTATTGTTTTGTTTCATTACCTTGCTTATTTTGTTACTTTGGACTTGGATTTCGACCTAGGACTGTTTTTCCTGTTTTATGATTGTATCACTGCCTGCCTCGACCCTTCCCAGTGTTTTTGGATTACGCTTTTGTCTTGCCCTGAATATCACTGTTTGCTTGAAGATTGACCCTGCCTGTTTCACTACATTGTGTTCCAATCAAGCTCGCACTTGGATCTATTCACACTGTCTGTCGAGTCTGTTACAAATACCTAAACACTGCATTAATGTTGTGCAACTTAACATTCAAGTTTTAGCCAAACTAAAGTTTTAGCCAAACTGTCTAAAGCAAAAATCTAATGGCATGACATAAGCAACATGAAATTAGAGTTATTTGGAGAATCACTGTCTGTGTTGTACCTGGTATTTATCATGTTATGGGGCCCCCACAAGGATATATAACATTTTTTAGGTCCCCATGAGGAAACAGGCTTATAAATCATGCAGAATGAGTTTTTTTGAGAAAGTAAAGGGGGCAAGGGGGTCTGGGGGCGGGGGGGGGCGGAGAGGGGGGGGGGAGGAGGAGGAGGGGGGGGCAAGAAAAATAATTTGGGATAAGCATCAAAACAATCCCCTACCGTATTGCAACGCACCAAAGCAGTCAATACAGCGCAGTCAAGAATAACTTACAGAGGTTGCCAACGTTTACTAAACTGTGGACGAGCTTTTGACTCTTGAATCTGGCAAAGCTTCTCGTTTTAAGTGTCAGTTGACAGCCTCTCATTTTTAACCAAATGTGCACGCTGCTTTTCTGATTTTCCGTGTCGTTTTCCCGTGTCACGTGACATGTATCCGTTTTGATTCGTTGTTACTAAAAGTGAAACACGTTAAGAAAAAAATGAACGATCAGTTGTGGGACTATTTTGTCATAAATCGCATGCTATTAATTTCTGAAATTTACCGTCCGTTACTGGCAATGAAATTAGGCTACTGGTTGATATGTCCCGGTAGAGGCCTGCATTGCAGCCCGACGGGCCCCGACTTTTTTACGTCCCTAGGGCCGGGCTTCGGGCCAATTTTCACGTCATAGTTCAGACGCGGGACTGGCTTCGGGCCTGTTTTAGGCTTCTTCTTATGTTTATATTTTAGACATCCACCAAATATGGCGATGAAAAAAAAAATCGGCGCTGGTGGAAACAACACGAGACTTCACTTTTGCTTTCACAAAAAGCAAAGAGACCGGCTCGGAAGGCGTTTAGTGTCTCCGTCAGCAGCAGTGAGCGCGCCTTCAGCGCAGCTGGAACAGTTCCGCGTTCAAGCGCACGCAATAGGCTAAAGCTTGCCACAAAGCACCGGCAAAAGTTATTACCATGAATGTGTCCGGGGAAAAAGTAAGGGGATTTTTGAATTATTCATTAATAAACTAGTGTTTTCTGAGTCAGTGTCGCAAGTATGAAGTTGCCGATCCGGACTCGCCATCTCTTCGTTGGATGCGCCTTTAGAGAGAAATGTATCCTTAAAGATTACATAATGAAATAGTTTTTGTTTTCGATTTGCTTCATTTCGTTAAGTAATAATTTAAAGCTTTCCATAGATATATGTATCATGTCTGTGAGTTATGTATTCGCTGAGTTTCGGTTCATTTTTGTGAAGCGTGTTGAGACTACAGACAGCGCATCATGTTTGTTTTCTTTATTTTAGAAGCACCATTTGCAACGTTTTGTTGATATTGTGAGTGTGAGTGAATTATTTTTACTTTTATCAGCAAAAATTACGTAATATTTAAAATGGTTTCCACTGAAAAAAAAAAATGCAAGTGTTCGCACTGGCGCCTCCATGTTCTGCAAAGCGGCTTTAGCTTCCACTCTCCACACAAATAATTGGATATGCGCCAATAGCACACATTTATCTAGGTTTAACGTTTAAACTAACATTGACTTGTACTTGAACTGTTTTACATCTATAGATATTTTATTTTAGGCAAGTCGTGATGATTTGAGAAGGCAAAATTAAATCAAACAGACTATGATCATTCTTACGCTGGCCGCTTGGTCGTTACTTTAAAAAACAAAAACTTATATTTAACGAACAAAAAAATGCTTCAAAACGTTTAAAATAACTTGATAAAAAACGAAATATAATCACTTTGCCATTGCATACAAAACCGGACTATTTTAATAGCTGAGAGTAGTATAAGCTGTTTTGGGAGAAGAGGGAAAAAAGACGGGCTCGGGTCGGACTCGGGCCGGGCGAAGAACGAATCTAGCATAAATATGCAGATGTCATCCCGAAACATTGCACCGTATAAAACGAACGTTTCATACAAATTCTGAACGGATTATAGCCTAGAAAGTGCGCAAAGCTCGCTCACTTTATCACGTATAAAAGTGTCACTCATCTCAGTTCATCGCGATCTCACAAGTTCTGTTATAATCAGTGAAGCTCTCTAAACTACACAATGAGTCTGGCTATTTAGCACGTCTACCTCCGTACAACCGGGCGTGGGCATGGCAAACTGCTCCAACTGCAGTGTGGCTGACAGCGGGGATGACTAACCATCTTGCCCCCCCCTAATGTCGCCCATGGGGAGTGTGTGTGTGTGTGTGTGTCATAGAGAGAGAATGAGACAATCAACATGAATGGCACTTAGTCTTTCACAAAACATAGCTAACTTAGGGACATCGTATTGATTTACGGTCTTAAATGTGTCCAGCGTTTATCGGGATGTGCGTCAGTAATTGTGGTCTGTGGGGAAACACGGTGTTCCGTGTTTAACTTAGTTACAGTAAATGGACTAAACCAAGCCTCGAGGCAAATGATTTTTTTTGTATTCGAATTAGTGGAGTTACCTGAGGAATGTATCAAAAGTATAGTGTTAGGGGATTCTCTGTTGTCATGCTGAAAGGGTTTTTCCCAGGTGGTTGATTCGCTGGAGGTCTAGTGATGTCTTGGGGAAGCCAATCATTGGGTGCTGGCTGAAGGCTGGTTGCAGAGTCATGTATGCTGGTTGAAGTTTTGGTGCAGGCACAGACAATGTCTGAGACACTGCTTTGCGGTAAAACAACTTAGAACATGAACCTCTCAACAGAAAGAAAAAAAGAATGATGACTTATCTCCTCATGATGGTGCCCAAAAGGCCCAAAATAGGTGACAAAAGATGTATTAGGAAACATGTCAATTTAGCTCAAAGGGAATTAATTTTGTTTTTGTAAGGAATTTGGACAGAATCACTGTTCTACAGCTTATCACTGCAGTCAGCCAGCGATTTATTGAACAAGCCTGTATAACATCAACTCTGCAATAGATATTAATAGCCAAAATATAGTGAAAACACTATTTATTAGCACGGTAACAAGGTTGGCAGTTTAAGACATTAACTTTTATGCAAACAAGACAAGATACATCTCTTTTCAATATAAATAAGATTTTATTGGACAAATCTAAGACATATACATTAATCTAACACATAAATACACACATTCACACAAGTTGCAGAAAGAGAGAATGAGGCAAAAATGAGTGTAGGTGAGTTAAAATATGAAATCAATGTGGAAACAAATGAATCACACCAGGACTATGTCAATGTCAATATTAAAGAACACTTGAAAGCTATCATTTATGATTAGTATACACACTAATAAGTTTTCACTGTCATTATATGTCTTCTATCATGACTGCTCACTGGTTTATAGCTAAAAGTGCCACAGTATGTAAATAATTAATTTTAAGTTTAAACAAACAGCTTAACATCTGCTTGTACGCTGCACAATAACAAGATGTTTCATCTGTGCTTGTATAAAATGACACTTCCTCAAATCTTTCTCACAGCTTTATCTGTGTTAAGTTGTTTGTCTAAAAAGAGCTGTTCTTAGAATCAATACAGCGACTTCAGCATTTCACACTAATTTTGGAGTACTATATATCTCATAACTCAGAGTTAAACAGTTTAAATTTTTGTTGCAGAAATCTTTTTTTTTTTTTTGTTTTGTTTTGTTTTGTTTTGTTTTGTTTTGTTTTGTTTTGTTTTTGTCAATTTTCCTTTGTTAAAAAAAGAAGAAGAACATTTCAAGGGACATTTGTTTTATCGCATTTTCCATCAATGAAGAAACATGCATTTTACCACAGTAATGGTGTCATTGCAGCATCTGGAAGGAGCTGATTAACACCAATTAGAGCAGCAGCGCCCAACCCTGCTCCTTTTCTAAAATCTTCAGTTCCAGCCCTTCTTCAGCACACATGCCTGTTATTTTCATGCAATCCATAGAATTCATGAACATCTAGATTAGCTGGTTTGATTAGAGTTGTAGCTAAACTGCAGGATGGAAGTCCTCCAGGAGCAGGGTTGGCTACACCACAACCACACAAATGAGTGACGTGATGTCGCCACTCAGAATTGGTCACTTGTTTGTTGTCTAGCTTCTACTTTCTGTCTGTGTGTCCATGAAAGGGTCCTTGATGTCAACTCAGCTGCTTTCCATTGGTTCACTTGCACATGGAGCCCAGTATGTAATTATGGTGAAGAATAATTTTTTTTGCCCTTTTGTCAACTACTTTTTTTTTTTTACCAGGTTTTTGATTGTATGAATTGTTTTAAGTTAAACTATATGTGTGTGATGGTTATTTACATGTTATGAACATATATTCAAATTACAAATTGTTATAAGTATATAAGTATCATATATATACTATATCATTGTAATAAGCATATTCCTGTTTGTAAGAACATGTTGGAGTACATGAGAACAATTTGAGAAATTGTTGGTCATTAACTTGCAGACAAGGCATTTAATAATTATGTTTTTAAAAGGAAAATGTACTGAAAACATCACAATCATATGTTTACTAAACTGACACATTTGTGTGTTATCTTTTTAACACATATTTTGTGTTGAATTTAACTTGATATGTGTTGTGCCTGACCACACTCAGCACATGTGTTGAATTTAACTCAATATGTGTTGTTTTTAACACATTTGTTTTATGTGTTGTTTTTAACACATTTGTTTTAAGAGTCTGTTCATTCAGATGCATAGGTGCTTAAACAAAAGGCACAGTTGTACCTTGAGATTAGAATTCACACTTAACTTGGGAAAACCTGCCAGATGTTCAGGAACTGGAAGGTTACTGTCTCAGGGCCTGGGCTGCCTGCTCTTAGACTGTCACAATATACATAACTTTTTCAGTTCATGTTGTTATATTGGAACCTATATCAAATATGCATAGGATCAGCATATTTTAAACAGATTCTTAAATTTGTAATCCTTCAGTCCCCCCTTTGAGAGTTCTAATAACTCTCACATAATACAAATTTAAACCTCCATAAATCCATTCTATAGCCTATGTTTGTTAACATTGAGCTCCATCTTCCATTCATGTAACTTGAAATAGTTACAGGCACATATATCTTATTCTGTGTCTTGTCCTAGATTTAATTAGGTGTGATAGTTCTTTTCAGAACCATAACTGTTGACACATACGACATGGATGGTAACATGTCATACAAGCTACATGTTGACACAGAAAACCATGTAGCATAAGAGTGGAAGTCCTGACGTCCATGGCGCCTGAAAAGCTGTGTAGTCTGTAGTTTTCTGTAGTCCATTTCCCACATAGTTTCACTCAGATGACTCTTTGTCCTTGTGAAGCTTGTTCATGGGTGTCTGAGGTGATGCTTTACTCCAGGATGCTGCTTTTGAAGACATCATGGCATGTACACATACCTGCAACACAAGAAAACAGAGAAACAGCAGACCAGCAGTATTCATGCATAGACAATTTTAGACTTCTGTTGATCGTATAGTGGTTTTTAAGTCTGGTGATCGTATAGTGTTTTGTTGACCTAGTCTTAAGTCATTTGACACCTATGGACCAGTGAGGTGGGGACAAACTGATGAGGGGAAAAACCTATGAGGAAATCTTCACCACAGGGTTGGCCCCGAGGCCTGTTGCACTTCGGTTCTTCCCTGGGCTCCTCACTGGCCTGTGTGTCCTAGTCTGTCCCTGTAGTTAGTGTGAGAATTTAACTGTGCAATTACTCCATCCTCTAATGAAACATCAGTCATAGCAAACATCATAACCCATAGAGGATAGGTGAGTGACTGGAGTGTGCTGTAGTATTGTTTTTGGCTGTGAGTGTCCTTAACCAGAGTCCCCCAGTGGGAGTAAGTCAACTTCCTTTTGTTCTATTTACAAAGAATCTTTTCATCTTTGTTGTAGATTATTGGGGTAATTAAGAACTCACAGCCTTAACAGTTAGAACCTCAGCAAGCTGCCCCACGAGTTTGGTGTAGTGGGGAGGGTCTGCTTCAGAGTTGCAAGCAGACTGAGTAAGAGCTGATTTACACTGTTCATTTCTCTTACATACTTTTTGTTTTTCCTACACTCTTTCATCCAGTGTCCACGTTTACCACAGTAATGACAATTACCCTCCCTCTTAGGACAATTACGTTTCTGTTGGTTCTTTGTGTTGACCTGAAAGGATGCTGCTGCAATCTTTACTCTTGCTTTAACATCAGAGTCTCTTTCCCAAATAGCTAACATGTCTAGGTTACTTCTGAGAGTTTTGTTAGACCAAGTTAGATCTAGGAATGTCAAGGCTTTTCTGTACTCAGCTACAAGACCATCTGACCAGATGCGGACTAAGGGTCCCTTGTCATCTAGCACACTTTCAGAATTATCAACTATTCCACTGTAAGTTACAGCTGTCTGGCAGAACCTTTCACTGTATTCATTCACAGTTTCTTCTTTCCTTTGCACGCAGTTAGTGATTCTGGACCAGTCTATTTTGGGTCCCACGAGATTCTTTAGAATTTTCGAAACACCTTCTCTCAAATCTGCTTTACTGGCATGTTGTAGTTCAGAAGTAACAGCAGACTCAAAACTGTTGAATTCAGATTCAGTTAGAATTTGTGACATCAGCTGTGTGACTTCTGCTAACGACATGTCGTAGAGACGCATTTTGCTAGTCAATGCTCTTCTAAATTCAGAGAAATTTGTGCGTGCTGAGGGTAAGCTCTGGGATAGTCTCTCTATATCTTTAGGTCCTAGCGCTGTATGGACTGCTTGTAACTGGAGTCTGGGGGTTGCAGATGGAACAGTTTCAACACCTTCTACCCTACTCTGAGCCCCTTTTCTCGCTCCACATACTTCAACTGCATTTACATTTTTATCTCTTAATCCAGTATTGCTATTGTCCTCTAGTCTACACAAAGACTGTAAGTCAGGATAGCTTTCATCTGACTGTTGGTCTTTTGAATCACTTTTGGTTGAGGCCTTGTTATGGCCCACCTTTTTAGTGAGACAGGACACTCTAGTCTGTAGTTGTTTATTGTGTTCTTTTAATTTAGCAATACACTGAGCTTGTTCTTGTGCTAAGGATAAGGTAAATTCTCTGTGGCAGCAGATAATGCCTTTAATGTTTTTCTTTCTGATACATGCCCCAAGTACCTTTTTGCATTCTTCAATTGACCATACTTTTTCTGGATCAATACCAAATTTCTTTGTCAAATCCAATCTGACTGACTCTGTCACTATTGAGTCCATGTGCTCACCTAACAATGATTTGAACTCATTGTCTGTCCATAAAGGGGTAGCTAGTCCACCTTTCTCAGTTGTGGGAATCAACCTAGCATTCCTTCTCAACATTTTGTAATGTCTTTCTGACACAACAATACACTTCTAACACCTCCCTGGCAAGCAGAGGATAAATTTGTTAACACAGAACAACTGTTGTTAACCTTCTCTGGCAAAGCTGAGGAAAACCTAGTTAATACATATTATCATGTATTCAACCTTCTCTGGCAAAGCAGAGGATTCCTGAACATAAACTACTAGCACTTTACGCTAATCTTCTCTGCCTAAAACAGAGGATAACAGATATTAGCACGTAATGCTAATCTTCTCTACCTGAATAGAGGAAAACTAGTCTGTTAACCAAACCCTGCAGCTGTTTGTTAACACTTCTCTGGCGGCGCAGAGGATAACCACATGTACTGGCTTCTAATGGTTCTTTTGGATAGGTTATACTCACCAACCCTTGGTACAGAAAGATTCAGTCTGGAACAAAGTCAGATCTTTGTTGAGCTTGTTGAGCTTCAATCTGGATTCAGGTGAGGAGCTCTATCCGGGTCACGGCACCAAAACTGTTGTGAATTTTTTCTTAGAGACCAGGAGACGTTTTTGGATATCTTGAAGCAGAAGTTTCTCTTTATTCAGATACTCGCTGCTCTGCACTGCAGTCTTCAAAAAAGTGGTCTTCTCAAAGCTCAGCACAGCAGAGTATATAGGTTTGAAGGGGGAGGAGTACATAGAGGTGGAAGCAATCTAAACAAAGCATGCAAATGTGGTACAGGAAAACGGCTCAGTTAAAGATTTTTCCCAGCCTTGATCTATTTAGCATACAAGTGTCATTCAGATGCATAGGTGCTTAAACAAAAGGCACAGTTGTACCTTGAGATTAGAATTCACACTTAACTTGGGAAAACCTGCCAGATGTTCAGGAACTGGAAGGTTACTGTCTAGGAAACTTTACTAAGAATTTTTGAGATGACCTCAATGGCTGTGTTGTAGAATAAAACTGGATCATGTCTGAAATGTATTCAGGTGCTAGACCATGCAGGGCTTTAAAAAAATATAGTAAAACCTTAAATTGGACTCTAAAATTAACTGGCAGCCAATGCAGCGAGATTAGTACTGGGGAAACACTAACCTGTTTCTTGGTCTCAGTCAACAGTCTGGTTGCTGCATTTTGTAATAATTGCAGGTGATTCAACAGAACAGCAGGAATCCCCAAATACATTGGTGTCTCTTATTTTAGAGTCAGTCAGTACAATTTTGGGAAAAAGTCAATCCCCTTTGTGATTGTTAACATTTTCATAAATAACTAATTTAACTATACATTGTTTCTCAGTAATCGTAACAGATCAGTTACATTTATTTTGTAATTAAATGACATAATTCCAGTACTAGTTACTCTAGTTAAGTTCGAGCCCCTACCACTGTCATAAAGGCATCAAAATGTGCAACAAACACTTGCAATACAAAATGCCATTCATAAGCTGAAATGTGTACTCTCTGTCTCTCTCTGTCATACACACACACACAGACTGACATACATGCTCAGAGCAAGTTCTGCAATCTTACTGTATGTGCATTGAGCACTGCTGTTCAGTTGGCTCGTTTGGGGCCAAATTTCTTTTTTTTAAATATATAAAACATTTTATTTTATTTGTGTGAATTTGACTTTTATCAGATTTACCAGTTGTTATAATTTCTATTTTGTGCTGGTCAATTATGAACAATAGATAAAATTGAACTTCTAGCAAAAACTTGAGAGAATTGCATGGGGCTGAGGGGCCCCTACTGCTGTAAATATTTGAGTGGCTCCTCCCCTAACAGTAATCTCACTCCAAACTTTTGCTAAAACTTGAGAGCCCTGACTTATAAGGAAGTAAAGTCTTAATTAATGTGCATTTTGAAAGAACTCAAGCATCGCAATGCCAAGACCTTCACTTCTCACTTTGATATTGGGTAAATTCTATTTTCAGTTGATTTGCACTTTCCATTTTTCATAAAAGATGAAGATTAAAGATTAAAATATTATAATGAATGTCACCATGTGAATATCACAGTAATATTTTATCCTTAAAACAGTTATTATTGTGCCATCATTGCTCAGATTTTCACTGAGCTTTTACACTTTTTTTCTGAAACTGAACTGAAACAATTTGCTAATACCAGGCATTAACTGTAACATGTTAATCGTTGATTTATCTGTATATGTTTGGGTTGACATGACTTGTTTTAAAAAGACATTCACCAACAAGTTGACTGCTCTAAACAACTTCTAACACACTAATGCAGATACATACAGTCGTGAAATGCAAAACTGAAACTTTCTGAAAAGGTGTTTTTGCACAGAAACTCTACACACAAACATCAAATGATTGTATACAACTACAAAAAGTTTGTTTTACAATTGCAAACTGAGTGTAAAGCAGATAATGTGATTGCAGTTTTGGGTAACACTTTAGAATAATTAACTACACATGAAAAAAATGACTAATGCACTGTTAACATTATAGTAACTACTATTAACTAACAAGAAATTCTGATTAACGAATCAGTAAGTAATAGTGCTCAGTTGAAAGTGGTAATTCACTTAGCTTATCAGTAACTACACAGCAAAAACATTGTTTTTTTTGTTTGTTTGTTTTTTAACCCAACCAATGGGTTACACATATTGGGTCACTATGTTGGGTTATTTTATAAAACGTTGGGATATTTTTTAAATATTGTTGGGTTATTTTTAGTAATAACCCAGCATTGGGTTAAATTGGTTCCGGCGGCAACGGTTTAAATTTTAACGGACGATAAGTCACTGACAGGCAACAGAAGACACTGCTGCTGCACCAGTATGAGGTAAGTCATTTCGGTTTTAATATAACTCTTATAACATCATACTTAATATGTAAAGAAATGTTAAATACACTCTAAAATTGAATGTTTTATTTTTTAAATGAAGCTCGATTTTAAATGAATAAGTTAGCTGTCCCAGTTAGATCGCTAGCAGTAATAAAGTAAACTACTAGCAAAACAGTTTAGAGATATATTACAGTTACCCAACGTTAATGTGTTATAATGTGTGGTGAAATGTATATAGGCCTACTTAAGTATACTATAAACTTAAGTATGTCACTGAAATCACTATCTACCATTACGCCAGGCTGGTAGATAGTGACTAGGGACGGGGGGACATGACCCCCCAGATTCATAATAGAGTTAGATGTATTCCTGGGTCAACATATTTTGTTGACCCTGGAACAACATTTTAATCCAAAAATTTAATCTTGACCACATCCCTACACCTAAACCTAACCTTACCCATGAGTACAGCCCTAAAATCAGAGGAAACAATGACACTGATGTACAAGCACCAAACACTGATTGAAAGCCTAAACTTCACAAAAACTATAAACTGTTTTTTTTTTTTTTCAAATCTGATTGGTTAATCACAATGTCGTTCCAGGGTCAACAAAGATGTTGTACTTGGTAAAATCAGGTTCTGCTTCTTGCTTCTTTGCAAGGGTCGCTCATTTGCGACTTTCTCAGTTGACTGCAGGAGCACATAAATTGGTCGCTTTTTTGGCTAGAACTTCATCAGTGCATGCTGTTTAACTTTTATCATAGTTTATAGTTATGGTAACGAAAGTGGTTAACCCTCAACCCGTTTTTTTTTCATGAGTAGTATTATTTTTGGTTTTAATTTTGTGAACGAGAGTTCCTCTTTTGCTATAAGTTGGGCTTCAGACGCTTTCAATTTCGAATTTGCGATCTTGTCAGGTTTTACAAGAAAAGATTATTGTATGTTTTGCTTACAAACCTTTACATTTTAGTGAACATTTTTTTTATTGAAAGCATAACAATAAAACAGGGTACAAAATGAATAAGATTAAGCACGGCATACACCATTAGCCTATAAAGACTAATAAATTACAGAATGTTTAGCAAACACTGAGTCAAATTAAAAAATTAAAAGAAAACCTCCATAACGTAACGTGAGGTAAATTACAGCTTTTCAAAATGAAAACAAAAAGAAAAGTGAATCTCTGTGACAAGTATGTTTATTTTTCCACAAGAATACCAATATGTTCACCTTCTCTGTTTAAGAAGCATTTTTGTAACTTTACCCAAATTCCTCCGTCCGCCATCGTTTCCTCGATATTCGAGTCATTTTTGCCGCGAGCTGCGCGCACCTTCGCGCCCGTGCTGAAGCGGCTAGTGGTATAAACCAGGCTCTACATCCGAAGCGATCACACTGAATGCGCCTCTCTTTGTATGATCAGTGATCCTGCTGCAACGCGCGTTTTATAGAGCAGAAGCTTTGCAGCAATGCAGACCATGCACTTGCACAAATGCGACTTCCTTAAATATTAGCTAAATAGTATGTAGCACATGCAGCGCCAGTCCAGTGGCCAGCACTCAAATTCGGTGAATTCTCTGTTAGAAAAAGAGTCCAGTTCTGCCATAGGAAATTCTAAGAAAAAAAGCTTTTCAAAGCTTCGAATCAATAAACCAGTTTCTAATCACAGCTATTTCTTTTATGAAGCTATGACAGATTTGCATGTTTTTTAAATGTGTTGTACTAAATGTGTTTTTACTTATGTTTTAGACAATGGATTATTTTGTGAAGGAAAAATTGCAACAGTGGAATCTCTGCAGGTTAACTGAAACATTTCAAGGTAAATAAACTATTTAAATTAGTGATACATATAGGTTTTCAATTTCAATTATGACTTCCAACAATAGGTTGTTTGCACATGCGAAATGCAGCTGGAGGGCAGGAAGTGATTTTTCTCCATAGGAATCACTAGCAGAAACTCAAAATGCCAATTTTTTGCATTCTTTATGCTCAAATCGGTCAAACCGAGAAACCACAAGGAGCTTTTGTCATGTATGAAAATTTGCTGTTCATAAGGGGGAAAAGGCAGGAAATTGACTGAAAAGTGCAGGAAAAAGTGGCTTGTAAACCTGCTTGTGTGTGTAAATGGTTAAGAAAAGATACAATAACATATTAAGATATTACTAAAGAAATATAAATAGATACAGGGTGAGAGAGTGAGAATTGAATATAAAACAGTGTAAGATATTATATTTGTAGTTTCGAGAGCTTCACTGATTATCATGTAACACTGAGAGATTGCAATAAATTGACAGCTTTTTAGTGACTATATGGAAGCACTATTTGCTCGCTTTCTAGGTTATAATTAGTTCGGAATTTGAATAAAACTTTACTCGCTTTACGTAGACCAATAGCCAAAAACCCTACAAATGCAGCAAAGTTTCAGGAGTGACTGAAAAAACAGAACGGATGAGATGGAGGAAAGTCTGTACTGTACTGGTTTAGACACTATTACAAGAGACGTCTCACGGTACAATCTCACAACACAAATGTCCTAAACATGTAAACGTAATGTTCGGAATTGCCTCTGCTTATTAAAAAGTTACCTTCATTACAGGAGCGAACATAAACATGATAAACATCGGACGTTCACCATGCTTACAAATGACAAAATGCTCATTCTGAAATCTGAATAAACATTTATGCTTTGTATACATATAATTTGCCTTACAGTTAATCACTGTTTATGCTGTTTTGTTATAGTGTTTTATTCGTACAGGCTAAATGCATGTTTCAACAATTATTTCGTTAACATAATTTTAAAGCAGGTAATGATTTAAACGTTTGTTAATTCAGCCTACATACCATTCATGTTGAGATAAATGTTAATAATAAACGTTTATAATACAAAAATGTCAAATATAACATT